>NW_009799102.1:1043971-1102147 GCF_000213175.1 Neurospora tetrasperma FGSC 2508
GTTCAGTTGGTGATGGACTGTGGTGGACAGTTGGTGGACGAAGGCGTGGTGGTGAAGAGGGCCGAAATCCAACCAACCAACCACAGACCTTTGTCCGTCTGCGTTCACAGTGGTGTCACCATCCTTTGCGTTCCCTTGTTCTGTTCTTTTTTTTCTTTTTTTTCTTTTCTTCCCTATATCCTTGTCGTCGTCACCGAGGAACATTGGAATAGAGGGGAAATGGAAGGGATTGTACGCCCAGCTGGAAGTACTGAGGAGGGGGGGGCCGAGGGGCTTTTCTTGTGAGTTGTGAGCTTGTCATACATCACACACGACTGGATCGATCCAGACAAACAGGAATGAACCGGTTGGGTGTTGCCGGTTACTGTGCGATTTCGGTTTCACCAGCTCTTCCTAGACTTCCCGTCGGAGAATGCATGTGGATAGGATGGCCTCGAGGACGAGGACATGGATGACGGACCGCGCGGCGACGGGGCTTCGAGGAGTGTGTCCTCCGTCGGTTCAGAATGTTGTTGTTGTTGCTGGGCGGGTGTTATGTGTGTGAGGAGGAGAAGGAGCATGGGAGGAGCATGCCTCATGGCGCTTCCACAACGCTTCCCCTCCTCAGACCTCCCTCTCTCCCATATTTTCATACCACACTACAACCTAGACTAGTGTACAGTATCTTTCACCAACCTAACTAACTCATCTACCACCAACTGGCAACGACTGGTCTCCCGTCCGTCAATAGTTGCCCTCCCTGATCCGCCAGCCCTCCCGCCCACCCTACTTGCCGCCGTCGCCACCAGCACGCACCCGTACCACATAGTGACACTACTATCCGGCACACGTAAAAGGATCTGCTGCTCGTTGGGCCCATCATGTCACATCATTTACTATACTACTACCGTTCTATATAGCCGCCCGTGTCCCCCCTCGGCATCCCCCCTTCCCCTACGCACGTTTTTTTTTATTCTTCTCTGTTGTTTTTCGCTTTACCGGTTCTAGATTCCTCAAAGAGGGTCTCCAGCCTGCCAGTTGCTCAGTTGGTGGGCTTTGACAACTCTGTGGAACTTGGTTTGCCTCTCTCTCGAAGGAAGTACATACTTCCATTACAAACTGTTATAATCAACAAGGGTTGAGAGAAGCAAGCACGGGAACCGGAACAAACCGAGTGAGAAACCAACCCGACATTCTGGAAATGTCGACTCATCAATCCCAGCCCAGCAGCCCGCCCAAGAGGCCAAGGCTTTCCCTTCAGATCAAGACCTTTAATGGTTCGAGTGTCAGGACATCTAGGACGCTGGCCGCCGCCGTGGATGTCAAGTCTCCTACAGCCTTCAACACGCTGTCGAATGTCTACGCCACCGCTGTGGATAGGTCGACGCCAATCCAGGAGCATGCCCCGGCAACAGCGCTATCAGGGGGGAAGCCGATGCTGCGCCTCCAAACCCAGGAGGCTGGCCAAAATGGCGGAGCAGCAGTATCCAAGGACCGTCGTCTACAAACGCCTTATTTGGGCCCATATCTCGACACTCCTCTGACGGCGCAACCAATGTCACCTGCCATTGCAACAGCACAAAGCCAGATGATTTTCCCTAGTGCCATGACGGCGACACCACCACTATCCGCCCAGCCGCAAGAGCAGAACGGCCCTCGCGTGTTCACCTTTGATTCCAGCAACTCAAACAACAACAACAACAACAACAACAACAACTACAGCATGGAACAGCCGTCACTTAGCATCAATACTACCACCTCACAAGCATCAGAGATGGCTTCTTGCTCAGAAACGCCCAGGAGGCGAACCACCTTTCCATCCAACGTCAAGCTCCCCTACACCCACCCGCGTTCCCTCCGCAGCATCCTCCGCAACAGCCCCCTCGCACCTTTGACCTGCCAATCCCCCAACTCATCCAGACGGCAGTCGCTCCGGCTTCAGGAAAAGGCCGCTCGGCGGGTGGCCTACCACAGCCCGCTGTGCGAGACCATTACCACGAGCAAGTACACCAAGTCGCACGTGGACCTGCTGGCCGAAGACTCCGGGACGCCCACCACGCCCACGGGGGCTAGGTCCATCTCATCCTCGTCCTCATCATCATGCTCCTCCTCGTCAGAGGGCGAGGAGCTGCTAGACCAAACCATGGCCTACACCGGCGGCAACGAGACCCGCGACGGGGGCCAGACTCCGGGACCCTATGAGGAGATGCGCAGGCGCATGGCGGGCATGCACGCGTCGACGCCCATCTCGCTTTCGCCGACGAGCGGGGGGATACGCAAGAACCGTGGCTTGCAAGGAAAGAAAAGGGAGAAGAAGCGGAGGTGGGTGTGGACGATTGGGAAGGACGCCGAGGACGCGGAGCTGGAGGAGTGCGGGAGTCCGGTGGTGCCGTGGACGGTGAGGCCGGAGCTATCGAACGCGGTAGCTGTTGCTGAAAGAAAGGAGGCCATGGTGGGCGTGCCGGTGTTGGCGGTGCCTGTGCCGCCAAGCAGGGCGAGGACGAGGGCGCAGACGCAGGCGCAGGCGCAGTCGGTGCAGACTGTTGTTACTGGGAACAAGGCGGCGGCTGCGGCTGCGACTGTGGCATTGCAAATACCCAAATTGCCGGTGCCGGGGCCGACTAGTGGGAGGAGGCTAAGGCCTGCTTTGAGTTTGCCTCCTTCTTCCATGTCGACTTTGCCTGTTCCTGGGCCTGTTGTACCTGCAGTGTCTACGCCCGTGGCTGCTGCTGCTCCAGCACTGCCCTTGGTGCAACAGCAAACACAAACACAACAATCACCACCACCACCACCACCACCCCAGCAACATCAGCAACCCGAGCCCCATCAGCAGCAGTCGTCCCGCGCCACACTCACTCCCGAACCCACCCTCCCTCACATAGAACCCCACACCCCCAGCATGGAATCCGTCACCAGCATGACCAGCATCATGTCCCAAGCCGAGTCCATGCTGTCCGAGGACTCTGTCTTTGACACCTCGTCCGTGTACAACGGGGACGTGGAGATGTCGGATGCGAGCAGTGTTTGCTATGATGATGACCCTGCTGGTGATAACGAGTCTACGTTTGATGGTGGTGGTGCGGATGGGGAAGAACAACATGAGAACAATAACCACAACAACGTCTACAAGAACTACTTGAAAGTAAATGGTGGTAAGCGAGGAGCAAGTGTGGATCAGCCATGCCACTCATCGGATATGGATACGGATATGGATATGGATACGCCTACGGTTGGGGGAAGGCCGGGGTATGCGGTGGAGAGGTTGGGGTTGGGGATTTGTTAGTTACCTATGTAGCGTGGTTAGATGGATGGGAAAGAGCATAAGATGGATACTGGGTTATGGGAGGTTTAGCTACTGTTTACTTGGTTGTTATCATGTTTTGGGTTTTAGGTGTAAAAGGGGTCTGGAAAGGGAATGGTTTTGATATGGTTATGGGTATGGTTAGGTATGGATATGAACATGAACATGAACGTGATGATGGATGGATGGATGGATGGAAACGAACTCCTTTTGGGAATATGAAGGCGTAAATCAAACAAAGGATTTTCGCATACATTCGTTGTACACACAACACCTCCGTGTCTTTATCCATCATGCCGTGATTCCTTCTTTGCTTTCATCTTTCTCCTGGCAGAGGACGCAGGTTTGGCTGACAGGTTATCCACTGTGTACGCCATTGGTCTCTAATCCATCGGTATCTCCACGTTGCATTGGATGTTTACACGTGTGAAGTGGACTGTCTACCTTACCATGTAATTTGGATACATTACATTATAGTTCAGGCTCAGTGGTGATGGTTACCAGCTTCTCGAAGCGCACGGTAAAACCTTGTTGTCTGACATGGTGGAAGACAACATGGGGGAATATGGGGGAGTAAGCAAAGACGTAGTTTTAAACATGCAGTCTAGGACAGGCCAATCACAACCTCAACACCAGCACACACACCAATAAACAAGCCGTGGATGTTGTTTTAGTCTTTCCCTGTCGTCCTTTCTTTTGTTTCGAAGCACGCCATCCAATTTTGTTGTATCCACAAATAACTTTCTCGGTACCTCCTCTAACCACTGCAGCTTGCCAACGTCATCCCGCAAAGGTCCAGACCAACAACTTGAGACAACACAAGGCCGAGAACGAAAGAGGAGGTGGGACTAGTGTAGACGGCAGGGAGCGAGACGGAGTGAACCGATGTTGTGCAGTCAGCAGTGAGTGGTCGTGGGTGGGTGGGTGCTAATTGCATTTGTTCCAAGCCCGCTGTAGCTTGGCACTTGAATGACATTACGCACACAATTGACGGGAAGTAGCTGTGGTAATGACGTCATACCTACCCAGCTCTACTTGTACATCTTCCCAAGCACAACATGACAACCTCTTCCATCTGACCGCACGCAAACAACCACACAATGAATTTTGAATTGTTCACCAATTGAACGGTCATGTACACATGGCAGCAATCCTGATGGATTCCTTAGTTGGGTGGTGATTGGGTTTCATACCAAGACTCTCAAGTCTTTGGTCAAGATGAGGAATCTCAAACAGAGATGATGACAGTCAAGCGATCTGGCATCTGGATTTGTCTTTGATGACGGCGATCGGATCGACTTCATAGGTATCGATGTCCCTCTTTTTGCTTTTTCCCGTTGGACCGGGGCTTGGCTGGGGCAGTGTCGTGTACACTATGTCTACAGTTTCCTCAGAGAGCTATCAGAGGAGGGGGGAATTCTCAACTTGATACTGTACAACCCTCTTTGTAGTAGAGGTACACTACTGCATCTGTCCAAGTGGATTGACGGGAAGCTCCTCTCAGCTCTCACACATCCACCCATGAATGAGATCTTGCCATTCCGTTGGTTCATCCCATGTCTCTGATTCCTGCTCGCTTTTCCACAACCTCCACTTAATAGGGCAGAGAACTACTGCAGCTACCATGGCCCTGATGCGCCCCCTACGTAACACCCCTACCACTTGTGGGGAGCTACAGGATGATGAGCTAGTAGGTATAAACTGGATTCACACTTTCCCATCCATCTTCATCTTGATGAACGTTTCCAGTACCACAAGTACCGGGCAGTCCCATCCACGTCTTTTTTTTCCTTTCCATCTTCGATACTCCGCTGCATTCCTACTCCATCTACATCACCACAACCTTGTCTCTATTCCCTCTTAAGATCTGGAGGGGGTTATATCAACTACTCCCCTCGAGTTAATACAGAACAACAACATCTTCTATATGTGATACCACCAATTAAAGGAGATTGACCCATTTTGAGCTTGTTAGAAGGACAGCAGCAAGACATGGACGTCCCGGAATCGCGGCATTACCCCGGGGGTCAACCCTACTCGGGCACCAACCGCATCCCCAACATTAAGCAATTTGTCGAAAGTCTCGATAGGGACAAGAAGGAACGCGATGGTAAACTCGAGGCCGATCTGCGCCGGAATCACCAAAACGGAGAGCTTCAGGCCCATGTCCCAACCCAAAAACCCGGCAAGAACCGCCGTACTGTCAAGGACCCAATAACCGGAAAGGATGTCGAGATTGAGGATATCGGTAGCACGCACATGAAGACGGCCAAGGATCCACAGGTGTGTCAGTCTATATTCAACTTACCTGACGTATAATAAGCAGCCCAAACTAACTGACGTCCCCTTATTACAGTTGACCGTCCCCAACGCAAACCTCGGAAAGGAAACCCCCGTTCAAACCAAAGCTTCCCAGTCCGGCGAGGAATACCGCGAAGCCCAAGATGTTACCGCGCCTCCTGATCCCATCGCCAATGGCTCCACCAGCGACGTGCCCATCCACGGCGAAAAGACCAACGTGCTCTTCCACCCTACCCCTTCCATCACCTTCGAGCCCATGTTCGAGTCCATCGAGGCCCGCGCCAACGTCCTCTGCGCATTCGTCTTCATCGGTATCGTCTTTATTGGAAAGGTGCTGGGCGGCAGTCTCTGGGGTTTGTTTCCCCTGGGCATGTGCGTTGCCAGCGGCGTCTTCTTGTGGGCCAAGGACCTGATCCGTCAGGGGCGGGACATGGAATGGTCGAGCGAGCAGAAGCGTGGCGAGACCGCCGTGGTCAACCTGATTCCGGAAAGCGTCGAGTGGTTGAACACTGCCGTTGGCCTGATCTGGGGCCTCATCAACCCGGAAATGTTTTCGGCTGTTGCCGACACCCTTGAGGATATCATGCAGGCCAGTGTTCCCGGAGTGATTGAGAACGTCAAGGTTAACGACATCAACCAGGGCAGCAACCCGCTCCGCATTCTCAGCTTGAGAGCCTTGCCCGATAGCCACGTTAAGGACATGAAGGCTGAGATTCGCAAGGAGGACGAGAAGAACAAGGACCCCCAGGAGCTGGCGGCTGAGGAAGAGGGTGGCGACTTTTACAACCTCGAAGCCACTGTTGCTTACCATTCTCTGCCTTCTTCCGGGGATGTCTCCTCCAAGGCTAAGAACATGGGCATGCAACTGGTCTTCTACCTGGGTCTCAAGGGCTTCTTTGGAGTTCCCTTCCCCGTCTGGGTCGAGCTCAACGGCCTTGTCGCCACTTGCAGACTCAGAATTGCCATGGCTCCCGACCCGCCCTTCATCAAGACGCTCAGCTTCACTCTTATGGGCCTGCCCAAGGTTGAAGCCAGCTGTGTTCCCCTCATGCAAAAGGGAGCCAATATTCTTAACCTGCCTCTCATCTCCAACTTTGTCAATTGGGCCATTGCGACTGCCGCTGGCATGTACGTTGCGCCCAAGTCCATGACTTTGGACATTGGAAAGATGCTTCAGGGAGACTCTATCAAGAAGGAGACCCAGGCCCTGGGTGTCCTCTTCCTTCGCATTCACAAGGCCACTGGCCTGAGCAAGCAAGACCGTCGCGGAAGCGAGGGTGGCGGTTCCGACCCTTACATTTGCGTCTCTTACTCCAAGTTTGGCAAGCCGCAATACTGCACTCGCGTCATCCAGGACGACCTCAACCCCGTCTTCTCCGAGACTTGCGCCTTGCTCGTCACCCCCGATATCATCAAGGCTGATGAGCAGCTCTCGCTCGAGCTCTGGGACAGCGACCGCAGCTCCGCCGATGATGTCGTCGGAAAGGTTGAGCTCAGCATCCAGAAGTTGATTCAGCATCCCGGCCAGATGTTCCCCCAGACTTCCAAGCTCAGAGGTGTCAAGGCTGACAGCTCCATGCCTGGCGAGCTTCACTGGGAGGTTGGCTTCTTCGGCAAGACCCAGTTCAGAAAGGCTCTCAGGACGGATGGCAAGGACCACAAGCTGCCCCAGGAACTCCGCGACAAGCCTGAGCTTCAGGATGACAAGGGTACTCTTGAAAGCAAAGAGGAAGATGCCGTTGTTCATACTCCTCTCGACCCATTGTGGCCTAGCGGTGTTCTGAGTATTATTGTCCACCAGATTGTCAACCTTGAGCTTGAGAACGTCAAGGGATCCGAGGGTAAGAGGAAGGGCAAGGAGTACGAGCCCGCCAGGCCCGAGGCTGGTGAGTTAAAGGAAGAGTCGGGCGGTAAGCTGCCCAGCTCGTACTGCACCATTCTCATCAACGACGAGCTCGTCTACAAGACCCGTACCAAGGTCGTCTCCTCCAAGCCCATCTTCGAAGCCGGTACCGAACGCTTTGTCCGCGATTGGCGCTCGTCCATCGTGACCGTGACCGTTCGCGACTCGCGCAACCGCCAGCACGATCCCATCATTGGCGTCGTCCCACTTAAGCTCTCGGACGTGTTCCATACCGCCAGTCAGAGCACGCGCTGGTACCCGCTCGACGGCGGCATCGGCTTCGGCCGCATTCGCATCTCGCTCCTCTTCCGCTCCGTCGAGCTCAAGCTCCCTCCTCCCCAGCTCGGCTTCGGCGAGATCGGCACCTTCGAGTTCACCTCGGACAACATCACCACCTCGGGCTTCGCGCCCACGGACAAGATGAAGATCAAGCTGCGCACCGGTGGCTCGTCGGCCAAGGTTCCCAGCGACGTCTGTTCCTACACGCCCGACGGGCAACAGTCCAGCATCACGTGGGACATTTCGGGCGATGCTGACCGCAACAAGCACTCCAAGAAGATTCGCCTGCCCGTGCGCTACCGGTACCGCTCGCCCGTGTTCTTTGAGTTCCACCGCTCCGGCAAGCGCAACACGGACATGTTTGCTGCCTTTTGGCTGCAGGACCTGGTGGACAACGAAGAAAAGGACTTTGACATTCCCATCTGGCGCTGCAACAACGGCATGCGGCTGTCGCAGAATTACATTACCGAGGAGAATTATAGGTCTGTTCCCGACATCCAAATCGAGGAGCTGGGCCGCCTCAGGTTCAGGGGCCAGTTTAAGCCCGGAACGGATCGCGACCATCTCAAGTTCGTTAGCGATAATGATAGTCGTGAAACGATTGAGACCTGGGAGGCGTGCTTCGCTGAGGGCGTCAGAGCTGAGCACGTTGAGAGCGAGGTGCCGCCTATTGTGCAGAGACTGCATGAGGAGAGCCTAACGGAGGGCAGGGACGTGTTAAAGACGGCGAGGGAGGAGGATAAGAGGAAGTGGCTGGCCAAGGACGGGACGGATTGGACCGGGGCGTTTGGGCAGGATCCTGAGGAGCTGTTGGCGGAGCAGAACGGAAGGAGGAGGGTCAGGGCGGTGAGTGGTGGGAGTCACAGTAGCGAAGGGAAGAGCACGGAGTATGAGGAGAGCAGTGATGAGGAGTCTCACGATAACCAGAGCCATGCAAATGGCGATGCCGGCATCATCGGTAACGGAGGGTCAGCGGTTGATGGCGACGATTCAACCCCGGACTTGGGTATTGCTGATGGAGAAAACGCGCGGCCGATGAACGATAATGCGGGAGGAGAGGATGCTAATGGCGGGATGAACTCGGGGCTGAATGCTGGTAACGGCTCGGCTGGTGAGCATCCCAACGCCAACGCCAACGGGTCGGCGGCGTCCATGGTGGGGAGACAGTCGATGGATACCCAGGCGACTACCTCGGCCGGACGGTCGATCAAGTCGGCTTCGGGGTCGAGCAGCAAGAATCCCATCAAGCAGTATAAGGAGTATAGGAGCCGCAGTCGGGATTTGCATCGTCAGCATAGGGGGCTGATGCAATGGTAAGTTTCTCTTTTTCGTCCCTCCCTTTAACTGATGCTTCAAGCGTACTGATGGAATACTTGGAACAGGAAACCATTGCGCAACGTCCAATTCGCCAAGGATGAGGCCCTATTCGCCGCTCGCAGGCTCAAGAAGGTTGGAAGCCTGAGTGGGCGGACGCCGGATGTTGAGACGGAGGTTTAAACAGTCGTGAAGCTAATATGGGATTCCTTTTTTTTTTTTACCATGGATAGGTCGCCGGCGGTGGAAGGTTATCATTCTTTTCGTCTATAAATACCATTCTTCTTCCAAACGCGTTAGCGATAGGAACATGGACGGGTCTAAGGTTTGGAAGGAAGGGGAGAGTCTTGAAATGCTTGAGTCTGAGTTTGTTGATGAGTGATGATCAATATGGCAATTTGTTACGAGTACCTGTTTTTTTTCTTCTTTCTTTTTTCGTTCGCGTTTTGATGAAGGCTTCTTTCTAGTGGGATGTTGTTGAAAAGTCTTGAGGGAGCCTGTACGTTGCGAAGTGCTAATTTGATACCTCTTCACATTTTAAGCTGGTGTTCATGATCTTGTTTCTGTATGTCGAGTGTTCTCTTGATGTGCCGAAAAGGAAAGGAAAAAAGGGGGAAAGTAAACAAACGGACCATGAACATCCCCACCGTATTCGGCCGGTACCGCTGTCAAATAGGAAGCTATAGTGGATCCCTATTATCAGTTACAGTGACTAAGCTACCCCTCCCCTCCTTGATGTCACTCGAATGTTATCGCCGGCGTCAATCGCTTGGGCCCCTCCCCACCTTATCTCGATATCATTGCTGTTGAGAAAGATCTCGGCGCATGAGACCGGGTCTTGGTACATTGTGTGACTCGTCTTTTTCTCTCTTTCTATCTTGAACGTGCTCGTTCTTTCATCTTTAGCTTCTTCTTGTAGAACTGTCCTACACATACATACCCGGAACTAGAGAGTTACTAGCAGCACGAACAAGAGCAACCAAGCAATCATCCAGATGTCGCACACGCACTCCCACGACCACGGCGACGGCGGCCACCACCCCCACAGCCATTCTCACGACTTCAACTCCCAGAGCGGCTTCAACGCCCAGGAGCACGGTCACAGCCACGAGATTCTCGATGGACCAGGCAGCTTCTTGGGCCGCGAGATGCCCATTGTCGAAGGCAGGAACTGGGACGAGAGAGCTTTCACCATTGGTATTGGCGGGTATGTTACATATGTCTTCTTTCTTTTCTACATCTCTTTTCCCCTTCTCAGTATGCTAATATATATATTTGTCGACCAAATCCAGCCCCGTAGGCTCCGGCAAAACAGCCCTTATGCTCAACCTCTGCCTCGCCCTGCGCTACGAACACTCCCTCGCCGCCGTCACCAACGACATCTTCACGCGCGAAGACGCCGAGTTCCTCACCCGCCACAAGGCTTTGCCCCCGCAGCGCATCCGCGCCATCGAAACAGGCGGGTGCCCGCACGCTGCCGTGCGCGAGGACATTTCTGCCAACTTGGCTGCTCTCGAGGACCTGCAGGCTGAATTCGACACGGACCTGTTGCTGATCGAATCGGGCGGCGATAACCTGGCGGCGAACTACAGTCGCGAGCTGGCGGATTATATCATCTATGTGATTGATGTGGCGGGAGGCGATAAGGTGCCGAGGAAGGGCGGGCCGGGTATCACGCAGAGTGATTTGTTGGTGGTGAACAAGACGGATTTGGCGGAGGCGGTGGGGGCGGACTTGGCGGTGATGGAGCGAGATGCGAGGAAGATGAGGGAGGGAGGACCGACGGTGTTTGCGCAGGTCAAGAAGGGCGTGGGCGTGGAGCATATTGCTGGGTTGATTCTGAGTGCGTGGAGGGCCAGTGGGGCGGAGGAGAACAGGAGGAGAAAGGGGGGGCCGAGACCTACTGATGGGTTGAAGGATTTGGAGAGGCTGGCTTCCCCCTCTTGAGGTTTCAAGACGATGATGGCTTGATTTTGGGGAATGGGTTGTAAGATTTAGTTGGCTTTGGATGTTTGATTTAGGGTGTGGAAGCAGGCGAAGCGTTTGGTGTGTGGGCTAGACGCTGATGCTAGGTATGATGTGGTTGTGGGAGACTATCAAGAAGTTGGGGGGAAAAAAGGTTGTCCCTTCGTGGCAGTACGTTTTGGAAACCGTACATAACAAAAAGAAATCTTCCGACAGGGGAGAGAAGAAGCCATACATATATCATGGCCATGGTCTTCCACATAAAACACGTCAACTACACCTACCGTATCATACACTCGATCGTCTTTGCTACGTCGTGTCTACCTAAGCTCAACACCAAGCTTCTCCACCAATCCTTGCCTTACCCGCTCATGGAAGTCGTTGGCCTCCTCATTCGTCAGAGTCTTTTCCAAACTCCTATAGTTGATTCTATAGCACATGCTCTTCCTGCCCGTCTTGGGATGGGTGAACTGGTCCTTCAGCTGGACGTCTTCAACCACATCACCGGCAACTTCGCGCACCACCTCCATCAGGTCATTTTCATGAAAGTCATGCACGTTGGCCACGGCAGTGTTTCCACCCGCCGCGGACGTTGACCGCAGCCAGAAGGACACATCCTTCCAGCAAGCCGGATACTTGGAGAAGGGAACGAAGCGCTTCAGCTTGTCAAGGTTGTCCTGCACGCCAGTGAACTGGCTCAGGAAACGCTCATCCTTGGACCAGAAGAGACGGATGTCGGGGATCTGGAACAACAGCATGGCAATGCGCTCAAGACCAATACCGAACGCCCAGCCGAGCTGTTGCGGCTGGTCCGCATTGATGAACAGTTCCTGCTTGCTGACACCGCAGCCCAGCACCTCAAGCCAGTCACCCTGGTAGTACACCTCCAATTCCCACGAAGGCGACGTAAAGGGGAAGTAGGCCTCAACCCAGCGGACACGCAGCGGCTCGTCGACGTAGTTGGGATCCTGACGAGCGGCGGCCTGCTTGGCGCGGGTGAAGATCTCAACGACCATGAGCTCGAGCGAGCGCTTGAGGTGGGCGGCGATGGCCTCGGCCTCCTCAGGGCTATGATGCTCGCTCTGCAGCGGGTTGCGCTCCGGGTGGTGCGGCGGGTTGGGGTCCTCGACCTTGACGTCGTGCGTGGGCAGCTTGGCCAGGTCGGCGTAGATGGCGGCCACGACGTCGCCGTTGGGCACCTTGGTGCGGTCCCACACGCGGGCTCCCTCCATCTGGTGGAAGACGGGGTAGTGGCTGCGGTCAACCTCGTCGCGGCGGTAGACGTCGGCGCTGATCAGGTAGCCGTCCGAGGCGCTGGCGCGGAAGAGCTCGGCCTCGTGGGCTGAAGTGTGCGTGCGCAGGAGCGTGGTCTCGTTGATGTAGTAGGTGTCGGAGCGAGCGCGGCCGACGTGGTCTGGCGGGAAACCGAGCGAGTCGAAGTTTTCGATGGTGCTGACGACAGGGTCGAACTCATTGTAGCGCTTGTAGGTGGCCGTGGAGAACTTGGACTCGATGATCTGGCGGGTGATGGCAACGGGGTGGTCTTTCTGGAGATGAAGCTTGCGGCCGGTGAGAGCGAGGACGGTCTGGGGGACGTTGTACCATTCGTCGGTGGTGTAGGTCTTGCCATTGACCTCGATCGTCGCCGGTCTCGAGCTGTTGAGGGTCGAAGGTGGGGGAGGGGAGCTAGCAGCACCACCTTTTGTGTTTTGCGTTGTTTAGAGTCCGAGTCTGGTTAGAGCTTCTGGAAGCTAAGTAGACATATTATGCTGACCTGCAGAGGAGGAATAAGATGCTACTCGGAGACAATGGCGGGGAGCTCTGGTCAAGCTCAGTCTGGCGCGTCCAGCTTGTGCGCTGAGTCGCAAAAGCGAAGCCGTGGCAGAGGCCGTCATCACATGGGAGCGAGCCCCAATGCGAGGCACAGCCCGCACGACATTGGCCGCGAGAACTCGTGGTCCAGCCATTGCTACCTATGTATAGGACGAGTCGAGTCGCGATCGCGATATCCAAAGTAGGTAAACAATTGGATCGGGTGTGGGTGTGGAGGGACCTTGCTGGCCACTCAGCCACGGGACAAGCACAAAAATTGCCCAAAGCTCAAAATTCCCTCCCCTCCACGCTGCGGCTACGATGCCCGGGCCGGAGATCTGCTAGTGTATGTAGTGTAAAGCTTATAGTGGGCCAATGGGGCTTCAGTCGACATAAGGCGCCAAGCGTGACGTCCTGCATGATGACATCGTGCTGGGGAACTTCCTTTTGTCCTCGCTCGAGCCTCGGTCATCAATTTTTCCACTTTCAGCAGCTTTTTCAGGGTCGTTGCTCGGTGTTCTAGGGGCCGAAGAGGAAAAAAAAAAAAACAGAATCACACGCCCGCGGTGCTACGCCGATAACGGTCTAGACGATGGAGCCCGCTTACACCATGGTAGCATTTTCTTTCCGTCAGTCCCGTCCGTCTTTCACACCGTCGTTCCCACTTCTTGTTTCCATTCTTTCACGTTCATGTTCAGTAAAATACCTGTCGTCATCTCGTCTTGACTTTTTGCATCTCGGACGTTCGGCTGGGACCTGCTTTCTGTGTAAAATCAGACGAACACAGCATACATCTACCTACACATGCGAGATTGAGTACCTCGACCCTGCATCCAACTCTGCATGTTATCTTTTGTCCATTGATATCAATCAACTACAGTAGGGATTGCTGCTTGACCTGGAATGCCTCTGTAACCAATTAACCTCCTGGTATTCTCTCGTTTCTACCAATTTTCACATCTGTTCCATAACAAGCCCCCTATACGAACAACGGACCCCTGATCGGCAAGAATCCTCGTGGGCTCTTCGTACATATAAACAACAATGCAGGCTGTCACCACTGGCCTTGAAGGGCCTTCACCTTCGCCTTCGGACTCCAAGCAGACTGCGGCAGCGTCAGTTACGAAGCCAGCGGCGCAAGCAATCATGGACAAACAGACGACGACATCAGATAAGCCCGTAGTCGCGGCAACGACGACGAAGACCAAAAAGTCCAAACAACAAACAATACACTATCCCTTCTGGTTCGGAGGAAGTGCCAGCAGCATGGCTGCCACCGTCACACATCCTCTTGATCTTGGTAAGTTTTGCCCGTGACCTACCTAGAAGCGAATATGTCATCTACCACAAGCTGCCCAAGAAACACCACGGCTAACACCATTGTGTCCCTCCCCTCAAACAGTCAAAGTCCGCCTCCAGATGCGCACCGGCGACGCCCCCAAAACCATGTCCGGCACCGTCCTCCACATCATCCGCCACAACGGCATCACCGGCCTCTACAACGGTCTCTCCGCCTCTCTCCTCCGCCAAATCACCTACTCGACCACGCGCTTCGGCATCTACGAAGAGCTCAAAACCCGCTTCACCACCAAAGACCACCCGGCCTCCTTCCCCCTGCTCATCGCCATGGCCACCGTCTCCGGCGTAGCCGGCGGCTTGGTGGGGAACGTAGCCGACGTGCTGAACGTGCGGATGCAGCACGACGCCGCTCTGCCCCCCGCGCAACGACGCAACTACGCGCACGCCATCGACGGCTTGGCGCGGATGACGCGCGAGGAAGGGTTCCGGAGCTGGTTTAGGGGTGTTTGGCCCAATAGTGCGAGGGCGGCCGCCATGACGGCCAGCCAGCTGGCTAGTTACGATGTGTTTAAGCGCATCTTGATTAGACATACGCCCTTGGAGGATAACCTGGCGACGCACTTTAGCGCCAGCTTCCTGGCGGGCGTGGCGGCGGCGACGGTGACGAGCCCGATTGATGTGGTCAAGACGCGGGTCATGAGCGCGAGCGGGAAGAGCAGTATCGGGCAGGTGCTGGGAAGCTTGTATGCCCAGGAAGGAGTGAGGTGGATGTTTAAGGGATGGGTGCCGAGTTTTTTGAGGTTGGGGCCGTAAGTTGATTCCCTCTTTTTTTTTTTTTTTTTTTCCCCTTTGCCTTTATGGATGTGGTCTTCCGCAAAAGTTTCATGGATATGATTGTGCTAACGAGGTATTGACACGGACAGACAAACGATTTGCACCTTCATCTTCTTGGAGGGCCATCGGAAGATGTACAAGAAGGTCAAGGGCATTGAGGAATGAGTTGTCATTTGTTCCTCTTCCTGGCTACCTACCTTTTCTAATCTCTCTTTTCTTTCTTCACCTGTCCTCCCATGTCCAGTCTTGGGAGTCTACTGCATAGACGGACTAGCAGCAGCAGCAACAGCGGGTTTTCAAATGCATTTCAATCAAAAGTGGTCGGGTCTTGGTTGTGGGTGGGGACATAATGGACGGATTTGTATAGAGGAACTCTGCATTTCAAAGGTCGAATGGTGGTCTTTTTGTCAGGACCTAGATCGCGACGCCTCATTTTTCTTCTTGTTCATAGGTTTCCTTTGTTAGATGTTCCCTCATCCGTCAGGCATTGAAGCGGCGGTAGGGCTGTCATTTCGACAATGGTGTTTTGGCTTCATGTAGTTCTACCCTGGGAGTTTGGTGTTTCCCATAGAGTTGTGTAAAGCAAATAGACCAGAGCAGCAAGTGCTTACTAGACTCCAGCAACCGGCAAGAATGGCATCTTGATTATTTATGAACCTTGCACTTTCGAACCGCTTATGAATGTTTTTGGGTATTTTCGTCCCCTATGTAGTCGCCAGACCAGGGCAACTATATTCACCTTTTGTCTATACCTCGCAATTGTGCGATAGATCATTTGCAGGGCGCCAATAACAGAGAAAGCTGTCCTCGTTCCGCTGCCTAGTATATGTGGTGTCTGGGCGAGGGACGCTCAAATAAGATATGCTCTGATTTTCTCTCGCCCTGACTTGAATTCCTTCAGAATGCGCCTATCTCCTCTCCTTTAATTTCAAGCTCCAGCTCTCAGATTTCCCTTTTCCCGGTTTCCCCCAAAATTGGCCTTGACGTGTGGCGGCTCGTGCCTGACGCCAAAGTCCGATATCTGGCCCTGATCCGTTCCGTGGGCCTCAGCCACGAAGAGTGATTGAGTTACGGTCCCCGCAGTAAGGAACGGAGGCGCCACAATTACTAAGTAGATGCTGAGTTGGTGATGATGGCGCGAGTGTGTGTATAGAAATGCGAATCGGCATCTTGCTTGAATAGTGAAAGTGTGGTGTTGTTAATCGAAGTGCGCAGCTTAAAACCCGCGCCGCAAAGATACCGCAGATACCCAAAACCTCCCGAAAAAGACAGGCGCAATGACCTCGCAAGCCATCAGGAGGAGTAATCGACGTCGCAAATCGCAAACTGTAAGCATATGATGCTCAAGACCAAGGATTTTGGCCGCCTCCGTAGGGAGTCGCTCCGTAGGGCGTGGTACCTCCCTGACCTCCCCAAGAGCTCTGGTTTCCTCCGTTTCCATATGGCGTGAATGATCCTTGGTCGTTCCAGTTGTCGCCACCTTCATTGTAGCCTGGACTGCGCGGTCCGTTGTATCCGTTCTCACCACCATCGCTTTCGGTAAGTTCGTGAATCAAGCCAGCCAGCTTCTGCTGGATGACCTTGATGCCTTCAGTGACAATAGCATCAGGGGGAATAGGACCGGCGGTTTCGACGTTGTAGTAGAAGCGTTGTGGTACTGCATCGTAATCGAACGGTTCGCCCTCCTGGGGAGGCTCTTCCCAGTCGGCGTACTCCGAAGGAGGCCTAGTAAGAAAAATATGGTGAGAAATCGGTCACATTAAAGGGAATCGGAGAAAATGAGATTATGTAACGAATGTACTTACCACTCCTTCTTGGGATCCTGCTCGTACCACAAGTCGAGGTGGTGCAGCTTGTTGTGAGGATCGTACTCAAAGCCGATGGCGGCACTTGGGGCCCACTTGGAGTGCTCCTTTGCAATACCCTTCTTCGCAATGCATTGGAGCTTGATCTCCTGCCCGTGACGAAGCTTGAGGATGAGGGGACCTTGGCCTTCAGGATCATTGATAATAGGCGAGCCGAGAACTTGGTTGACGCGATCGCCGACTGGAACAAGATCGCGGGCACAGACTTGCATGATGTCGTCGCCAGTGCACTTGGCGTGAAGGTTGAGGGTCACACTGCAATGCTCACAGTATTCGTCGCAGTCGCAGTCCCTAGAATACAGAAGCTGCTCGATTCCTTCGGCATTGAGTGGGATCAGGCCCAGGCGGTGGGCAATAAATTCGTCCGCCAGAACGGAGCTGTTAGCCTCAATCTCGACTAGATCGATGGCAATCGTGGGAATCTCGGCAAGCATGACGCGACGAAGGGAGTTGGCGAAGCTGAGCTCGGTGTTGGAAAGCTCAAACTTGACTCGGGTGTTGTCCGCCTAGAATGATGGTTTAGAACGATGAACGAGCAGCTGAGCGCAATTGCTGTGAGCAAGAGCACACAGAACATACTTGTGAGATCTTGACGACCGGTCCCAGGGACTCGGCGTCGTCCATCACCATCGGATCGTAATCCATCTTTGCGTGTTGACCGTCGGTCGGTCAGTTGTTCTCGCTACAATCGGCAGTTCTCGATGGTACGTTTTGTGGTGTATGAGGTATTCGGATGCGGGGGGAGAAACGGTTCAAGGAAATTGTGGTTCTGGGCAGGGTGAGTTGAGGTTGAGGTGGCCTTTGTTAAGGGCCGGTTGATGCGAAATGCAAGTTGCGGACTGATTTCGGTTTCCGGCGCGTTGACGGGTCGAGGTTCGGAGGCGCCACCACCTAGGACTGCGGCCAGTCGCCAATCTGGAATTCAACCTTGCCTCTGGCTGAGGCCGCAGCGGGCAGACAAAGTGACCAGGATTAAGCTGGCCTTATCTTCACATGACCTGGCGTTAGCTAACTCCACGGCGTGTCTTTAACAGAGTAGGAGCCAGGTCCATCTCGACTCCCCGCACAAAAGAGCCCCGCCAGGCACACCCGGGGCGCTGTCGAAGCTCCAACCGTCGATTTGAGCAAAACTCGATGGTCCGGCAGGCAATTTGTCGATTTTGAGCGGTCCGTTCATGGCCCGCTTTTCGGTTCGCTCCCGCCCAGCCGGCTCACAGGATTGATGCAGCAGCACCCACCCTCCCACCATCCCACTGTGGGAGACACTGCGAAGTCCCCTGTTGGCCCGCCCAACCCGCCGCCCGTCCATGCCGTCTCCGTCCCGTGCTAGCGCAGCTGTCTCAAAATTTCTGAGAAAGTGCCTCTCTCAACACGCGACGCTTCCTTGTCTTTGACATCGCCACATCTCACCACCCGTCACATCCAGATACCCAGCCAAAATGCTACGAACAGCCCTCACCCGCTCTTCCAGAGCCCTCTGCTCCGGCGCCCGCGTTGCCGCCCAGCGCCCTATTGCTTCCCAGATCTTCCAGATGCAAGCTGCCCGGACAGCTGCTCCCCAGCTGCGCTCCGCCGCCCGGTGGTACAGCGCCGAGGCTGAGGGTGAGAAGAAGGCCGACGAGGGCGCCGAGCAGAAGGAGGGTGAGACCGATGATGTCGTTGCTGCCCTCAAGAAGCAGCTCGAGGCCAAGGACGCCGAGGCCCGCGAGTGGAAGGTGGGTTCTTGAGCTTCAAAGCATATGCATGTACAGCTATGATGGACAAGTCACTTACACGGGATGCCCCTCTCTACAGGACAAGTGCCTTCGCACCGTCGCCGACTTCCGCAACCTCCAGGAGCGCACCGCCCGCGATGTCAAGCAGGCCAAGGACTTTGCCATTCAAAAGTTCGCCAAGGACCTTGTTGAAAGCGTCGACAACTTCGATCGCGCCTTGAGCGTGGTTCCTCAGGACAAGCTCAAGTCGGAGGAGCAGTCTGAGCACCTCAAGGACCTCGTCAACCTCTACGAGGGTCTCAAGATGACCGAGAGCATCCTCCTTTCGACCCTCAAGAAGCACGGTCTCGAGCGCATCGAACCTGAGGGTGAGGTCTTCAACCCCAACGAGCACGAGGCCACCTTCATGGCGCCCATGCCCGATAAGGAGCACAACGTCGTCTTCCACGTCCAGCAGAAGGGCTTCAAGCTCAACGGCCGCGTCCTCCGCCCTGCCCAGGTCGGCGTCGTCAAGAACAAATAAATGTTTTTTTCTGTTTCATCCAACAACCGGAAAAGGGCTAAGCAGAGATTCTTGGCATGGGCTTAGCAGGGCAGGATACCCTGAG
Source organism: Neurospora tetrasperma FGSC 2508 (assembly GCF_000213175.1). Taxonomy (NCBI): domain Eukaryota; kingdom Fungi; phylum Ascomycota; class Sordariomycetes; order Sordariales; family Sordariaceae; genus Neurospora; species Neurospora tetrasperma. The sequence goes on from NW_009799102.1 coordinate 1,063,147, forward strand.
ATGTCATGTCATGACACGACATGAGAACAAGCCCATGAAGAAAGGAATGTTCAATATATGGGGCTCAAGATATAGCCAGGGAAACCGAAAAAGAAGATATAAAGAGGAAAAGGGGGCTCGACTGTAATAAGCCCCGTGTACAACATCCAACACAAAACGAATTGTATGCAACATATGCCCGCCCCCCCGCGCAGGAACAAAAAACGGCGTTCACAGGTCTCTTTAACAATCTCATGTATTATATAATGCCTCCTCTCTGGTTTTTTTTGGAGGGTTTTTGACAAAGCATATATACCACGGCAACTAAAGCGTTGCTTGTGAAGGGAATGGGTAAGCGGGCAAAAGGATATAAAAACGATTTTGGGCGTACTTCAGAATATACCGAACTACCTATTGACCAATCATGCTACTGGCACCTACCGATTACACCCTGTTAAGTATCTTATACTGAAAAAGCGCCTTTCATTTGCAGATGCGAAAAAACAAAGCGAAACATGATCTGTTTACGAAGTCACTTTTTACAAACCCTTACGAATTAGTAACTTCGACATCCAAGACATCTACACATATGTTGAACAAAAAGCATGGCATTATGGCAGTTCCTCCCTTGATTCCTTACATCCCAAAACCACAGCACCGCACCACAAGCAGTTCAGTACAGACCCGATCAGGGGTGTCTTGCACATGACTCAGGGCCAAAAAAAAAATTAAAGGGATTTTGGTACTAAACGTACCAAATTGCAACTCGATCCACCCAGGGGTCGAACCTGGAACCTCCTGATTCGTAGTCAGACGCTCTGCCATTGAGCCAGCGGACCTTTGAAGCTTGACTTGTTGGACGTTTTGTCCAGAGCTCGTAAATATAAACCCATAGTTTATTTTCTCTACTCCACTTCTGCACAATGAAACTTGTGTGTGTGTGGTTGATTGATTTGAATGATTATTACATTTGCCACTGTCTTTCTTAACGCTGAAAATGTCAATTTTGATACAGAGAAGATTTAACAAAAAGTTTGTATCTGTGGGGACTTTGGCTGGAAATAGGTGTAAGAGACGGACAAGAAAAGAAAAGAAAAGGGGGAAGAAAACTGAAAGGACACAAGCATTCTAAGAGAAATCAATGATGCCCAGGTAGCTGATGCTGTTGTGAGAATTGAAGTCCTGTTTTCCCTTCTTTCTTTCGTTTCTTCCCTTTCGTTTCTTCCCTTTCTTTCTTCCTCGGTTGATATGCAACTTTCCGTTTCCTAGCCCCCCTCCCCCCTTATGCATCTAACCAAACCCTAGGCCTGTCAATTTTACACTTTGTAATCACAAATTCCCGTTCCCGTTCCCATTCTCTCATTTCCTTTTCCCAATCACTACTACTACCTAGTACGAAGCAAGCGATTTACCTCCACGTATCATCAAGAGTCGCAGTAGAGGAGCAGTCCGTCCCAACAGCATAGCTGCGGTCAGGATCGCTCTCCCACTTGACGGATCCATCCGAGTTGACGACGACATACTTGTACGTGAACGAGGTGCCCTGGGGCAGCGCAATAGTGGTGGACCAAAGCGGGTTGCTAGAAGAGTACTGGTTAGCCGACAGGCTGACGCCGCTAGCGGGGACCCAGTTGCCGAGCGCAGCGATGCTGCCGACGAGCTTGACCGTCTGGCCATAGCTGGTGGTGACCTTCTCGTTGAAGGTTACCAAAACCTCGTGGTCGGCGGCGCAGCCGGTCTGCGTGGGAGGGGTGACGGTGGTGCTGGCGGGCGTGAGGTTGGCGGGAAAGGAGGTGGCAGTCGCGGTGGCGTAGGAACCGGCGACGGTGGAAGCGGCGCAGGAACCGGGCAGAGAGTTGGCGGACGCGGCGCCCCACGAGGGAGGGACGATGCCGGCGCGGCGGGCGGCAGCGGAAAGGAAGGAGGCGTACGACCAGGTCAGGTGGGTGGCGCTGAGGGGGGCGCCCGAGTCCTTGTCGAACTGCTCGGCCAGGGAGCCGTCGGAGGGAGTGTACTGGGCAACGATGTCGACGAAGCCGTCGGCATAGGTGGTGACGGCGTTGATGATGGCGGTGTAGGTAGAGGAGGAGCTGGAGTAGGTGCCGGTGCTGACGGAGGAGACGAGGTCCTTGAAGAAGGCGAGGGAAGTGGAGGTGACGGTGATGGAACCCTGCTGCTTCCAGACGTAGACGGCGTCGTAGAGCTGCTCGGCGGCGGCGAGAGTGGCGAGGTACCAGGGGTTACCGTTGTAGTAGACATCCTCGGCGTAGCGACCGACAGCGGCGGCCTTACCGGCAGTGCGACCGGAGTTGACACCCCAAAAGCGCATGGAGTCAACGACAACCTTGTGGTTGGCAAGAGCACGGTCGCTGCAGGGCTGGAAGGTGTTGACATCGCAACCGGCAGCGGGGTCGAAGTTGTGGATGGAAGTCAAGACGGAGTTGATGTCCTTGCCGCTGCGGTAGTTGACAAAGTTGGAGATGATGTAGCCGCTGTTGGACCAGAAGCTCTGCTGGAAGCACAGAATTTGGGGAGCAACGGCATCGCAAGCGCTGCAAGAGCTGCCGACGGACTTGGCAAAGGCAGAACCCTCAACGAGAGCACGGTGGGAGGCGGCAATGGTGAAGAAAGAAGAGCTGTTGACCTCCTCCCAGAGATCGAAGCCGGTGTTGTTCCAGTACTGGGCAGTGTAGGCAAGGTCGTTCTTCACAATGGGCCAGATGATGCTCTTGGCAGTATCAGCATAACCGTTGCTGACGAGCCACTTGCCATAGCCGATGAGGGCAATGGCGCGAAGGGGAGGACCATCCCTCTGGGGGCGGCCCCAGGCACCGGTGAACTGCTGGAGGTCGACCATGAACTTGGGCTCACCAAGACCGGCACCGTTGGAGAGGGAACCGGACGGGTTGCTAACGCCCTGAAGCTTGGCCTGTGCAGCAGCATAAGCCTGAATGGTGTTCTGAAGAGTGGTGTTGTAGTCGTTGGTGAATTCGTCGACAATAAGCTTGGTGACAAGGGCGGCATCACGAGTCCAGGTATACCAGTCTATCGACACTGTGAGCTATGCTGCCATGAGAGATGAGACACACTGTGCAATTTCCACTTACAGTCGGGGCTCGACTTGGAAGGGGAGGCAACCACAACACCAGAGGCAGCACCGGAGGCTCTGCATCCAGAAGAACCAATGTTGCACAGAAGGTTCTTCTGCGCAATGGGAGTCTCGGTCTGGATATAAGAGTCGACAGACCGCTTGATGATGTCGCTGTGCCTCTTCTCATGCAGAGGATCCGGCAGACCGAGCACGGCCTGAAAGGCGGCGCCCACGACGAGGAGCGAAGAGACAAGATGCATGGCGAAGTAGGTCAAGGGACTTGTCGAGAAGTCTGTTGCGTTGGAGACCAGGCTGGTGGTGAAATCATGGTTGCTGAGGAGGACTTGCTTGAGGTTATATATTGCGTCCATCTTGTCTTGTCCAGGATGTTGATGGGCGACGATCTTGTCTTGCTCTCGCTTGGCGTTAACCCCCTTTGGAGGCTGAGGCCTGTATTCTGACGTTCGAGTTGCGGTCCGGCTGGTGAACCCTGGTCGTCCAAGTTCGGCAACCTCAGCTTCCACTTGCAAGGGCTTCGGAGGAGAGCCGGGGTGTCCGTTCGTGGATGATGAGGTTGCACTCGCGGGTTAGAGTCGTCGATGGGATGGGATGGGATGGGATGAGACAGAAGCGTAGGCCGTGTATGTACCTAGGTGAATTATGGAAGGAGAAGAGTTGGAGAAAGGGCCGAGAGGACGGTCTTGAGTGCCATCCGGGCCATTAGGTGAGGCTCGGTCCTTTTGACTCTTTTGGATCTTTTGCTTTCTGGTCACTGGTCACGTCACGTCACGATCCTCTTCCTTTGTGGCGCGGCAGTCCCACTGCTCTATCTGCAGGAACGCTTGCTCGCACTGCGCTCTCTCCCTTGTTTCCTGGTATTTGACCAGTCCGAATCATTGGAGCAGAAAGAGGGGACATGATAAGCTCTTGAGTGAAAGAGAACGTGCGGTGTTATGGTTGGTCTATGGGGACTGAGAGCGGTATGCTCTACACTAAGCGGTACCAAACCAGGAGAGAGTCCTGAGCTGCTGACCTGGGCGAGTGGACAGTGTGGTTGGCCGAGATTGGCCGGGAATGGATCCATGATGGAGAGAGCTTCAATCCGGCAATGACCTAATCTCGCCGCGGGCGTCGTTTACCGTCGCATCGAGAAATGAATGGTGGCTGCCATAGGCAGGCGTCAGTGTCACTGCCGTCAGTCATGTCGGTGTGTTCATGGTGAAGGAAATGAGTGGATGGCGCATTTTTCACTTGACTTGCTTCAGCTTTCATGTGAAATCTGCACCGACACGGCGCACTGCAGCCTGGGATCTGAAATGGAAGCGGCGGGTGGGTACATATGGGGCAGAGGTTACATCTTCCCTTTTGGCGCCTGAAGTTTGGTTTGGTTTCCCCATAATCTCGTAATGGCGGAGAAACCCCCATAATGCGGGGAACTATACACTACACCTCTGAGTGTCATGGGAACACCATGAAACCTCGTGACTTTTCCGCCCTTCCCTATTGACACCTGCACACATGGCAATGTGATGCTCTTTGTACTTTGTGAAGCGAGCTTTGTCATACCCATGGTCTGGAACTGGGAGAAACATGGTGTCTATCACGGCCCGCTAGGTACTCACTCCATCGTTACGAATATCGATCTTTTAGTCGGAGGCTCACGTCGGAGAATACTCGTTCTAGCATCTCTCCATCTCTTGTCCTAAGCTTGGCGGAGGGTATACTGATACTAGTCTTGCAAGTCTTGCCAGCCAAAAACGAACCACGGGCACATCACCCTCTCGCTGTAAATGGGACGAGTCTCTCTTCCTCTCCGCCATCACTGCTACCCACGCCCAATGATGCGCGTCTCCATCATACGTCAGCTCGTCCGGCCGACAAAACTGTGACAAATGATGGTCTGCCGCCGCCGAGGAGGTCCTTCGAAATCGGGCCGTCTCGATCTTGGGGCAGTCTGTGGCGTCTGGGGGAAGGGCTTGGGGCCGTTGGAAAAGGCCTTGAAAAGCCTGATGGAAAAGGACCGCGGACGGGCGCTATGCCGAGGATAGAAAGTGAAGTTGGGGAACCTGGAACACCGAAGTCGGGCAGACAAGCATGTCGGAGCAACCTTACCTCCCCCGGACTTTTCTTCTTTCTTGGCTGCGGGCAGATACATGACAGGACCCCTGTTCCCCAAATTCACAAAGGAGGTCCCGCTCCGGCAGCTCGGCTAGCGTGGAGTGCGGCTGGGTGAGATCTGGGGGTGGACTGCGTTGGAGTGCCGACTGCATCTGCATTCGCGGCCGTTGTGTCAGGAACAGGAAGGAGTCCGGTTATGCTAAGGACAGGGGTGATTTTGCGCAGGATTCGTCGGAATTGAGGGAGTGCGACTTATGCCGAACTATGTAGGCGACCATGTTCCAGTTACGTTTTTGAAGCAGAGCCCATCGAAGTCATCACAAAAGGTGGGAAATGTAGTGTATGAATATGTTTCTTCTAGCTAGGCCGAATAGATCAAATCGGGTTAGGGTCAACAGTTACACAGGTTGGGAATAGCATCAGTCCATATGACACGACTTGTTCCCTAATGTCAATGGCCAGTTCTCTCAAGGGCCGGCATAACTTGACGAAATTCCGGTCACGCCGCCGTTGAGCCGGGGAACACTGATGGACAACAGCTGTCTCACAGTTTCAGATCGCAAAGAACGATCTGGAAGCACCATCATATCACCCACGTGCCTATCAAAGATGCACCTTGAAGAGAAAGGACCCAGACTATTTGCGTGACGTGCAGTAGCAACTGGACGTTTGACATGGGGATTCCGCCGAAAAAGGCCGACCCAAAAAACTTGCACTGGGAAATTTGACGTTTCAACTCTCGGCGTTTTACTTGGACATACAGATGCCTTGACTCCATTCCCAAAACCACGGTGGCCGTTGAACACTACAGTATGGGGCGAGACGCCGCGACCTCGGAAATTCCCAGCTGTGAAGAAACTGATGTTTCCGATACGCGGATGTGAACAGTGAGTGGAAGCCGACGCTACCCTAGGTCAACACATTATCTCGAAATGGTGAATTTCTCAACACCAGGTCGGTCCTTCTTGATGACAGAACATCCCACTTCACCAAACATGTGAGAGTCAGGGTCAAAGTCAGACGATTGGCTGGCAACACAGCAGACGGACATTTGAACATCTCATGTTCTAGCGATTTACGCATGTGAAAGCATATTGGCGGGGGATCGGGCTGGCTTGACTTGATGCCAAAATTCCAAGAGTGATGATGGACATGGAATTATTATCTGACATGTCGGTACGAATCCCGACTGCTCATCTTCACAAGGGCAAGCTTTAAACGTCATTTGATCAGAGAGGGCAGCAATCAAAACACATGTGTTTACGGCAGGAAATGTGGCAATTGTCATGGTTTCCCCCAGCCTCATAGGACGACGTCCTCGGCGAACGGATTGGAATATGACTTCCCCTACATCATCCGGCGCTCCCCAAGCTCAAGCCTTGCGGCGAACGAGGTTCACGCCGGAGTTCGGTTCTTCTGGTGACCTGTCGGATGGAAATTGACATCATGGAAGAACGTAAAGTCCTGGATGGCTCCTTGGTTGCCGAACTGCCTCAGCACTCAACCCTAGCTACCTACAAGTGCAAGCACGAGCTGGCGGCAGAGGAGCGCTGGGCACAGGTCCGTGAGGAGAAGAAAAAAGAGAAAGAGGAAGAGTTGGGCGCGACGTCCCGCTTGATATACGAAAATTTTGGAGGTGGGGTCTGTGCATCGGATGCCAAGCCAGCCTTGCAAGTTTTGGTGGATACTGCGTAGGTAGGTACTAGGTACCCGTTTACCTTATCTTATCGCATGGCTCCAGCCACCTCACTGCAGTAACCTAGACGTACCTACGGCCAGGCCCAGACTTCAGTTCTGTTGTTCGCCTGCCACTCGCTGTCAGCCTCAACTGACGTCTAGCGATTTCACTGGCAACTTTCACTTCACTGTCGGTCCATACCTCCAGGTCACTACTCTGATCATTGTGCATCGTCCATTCGCACACGCGACCCGGAATTTTGACTCTTTCGGCACCTACGACCGCACCCTAGCCGACTTGCGACATCTCACTACCATCACATATCCTCATCAAAAACCGATCTTACAATGGACGCCGCGTCAATCGAAGAGCTCAACAAGGTGCGACGGGCAATGGGCATGAAGCCCCTGCCCGTCCCCGGCGAGGCCCCCAAGGCTCGATCACCCACTCCCGAAGGCGAAGACAAGGGCAGCACCCTTGAGACCCGCGAAGCCGCATCGTACGACAACTACAAGAAAGCCCTGGAGGCAGAGGCTGCAAAGAAGAAGCGCGAGGAGAGAGCCGCCGCTATCAAAAAGGCCCGCGAGATGGCCCAGCGCAACGCCATCCTCGACGGCAAGGGCATAGCCGATGACGTGGAAGACGACGAGCTTGATGCCAAGGCTTGGCTTAAGAACCAGAAAAAGCGGCAAAAGAAGATCGAGGCGGCAAAGAAGGCCGAGGAGGAGAAGGAAGCGGCGGCGGCGGCAGCGGCGGCGGCTGAGCACACAGCTAGGGATCTGGCCGGTGTCAAGGTTGCCCACGATATCGACACTTTCCTCGAGAGCGGCGACCAGGTTCTCACGCTCAAAGATACCGGCGTGCTGGATGCCGAAGAAGAAGGGGACGAGCTCGAAAACATTGAATTGCGCGAGCGAGAGAAGTTGAACGAGAGACTCGACCTCAAGAAGAAGAAGCCGCTTTACGACCCCAATGATATTGACGAGACGGGCGAACGAACGATCCTGTCACAGTACGACGAGGAAATCAGCGGCAAAAAGAAAAAAGCTTTTACACTTGGGCAGACAATTAGGACAACGACAACGACAGATTCCTTGGCCGACATTCTAGACAGTGCGCCTGTTCAGCGGAAGGGGCAGACGGTTGATCTGGATATGCTCGGTATGTTATGCCCTCTTCCCCAAATACTTTGATTCATGCTAATGTTCGTGCCCACAGACGATGCCCCTGCACCAGTATCAGATTACATGGATGCTTCCGAAGTCAAAGTTAAGAAGCCGAAAAAGAAGAAGACCAAGTCGACAAGGCGACGAGACGATGACGATGTGCTATATCCAGGAGAGCCGGAAGCTCCAGCAGACACAGAGCAGCAGATGGACATCGATTCGGAGGCTGTGACCTACACGAAAAAGAGGAAGACTTTTGACGAAGACTTTGTCGACGATGACGATCTGCAACAATCCTTGGCCCGCCAGAGATCCGCGGCGTTGAAGAAGCGAAAGACGCGACCCGAAGAGCTTGCTAAACAGCTGCGCGAACAATCGAACCAACCCGAGCCGGAAGCCGCCGAGGCTGGAGGTATCGTTATCGACGAAATCAGCGAGTTCGTTGATGCTCTCCACGCAGAGCGCGAAGAGGAGAAGAAAGCACCAAAGCCAAAGCCTCAGCAATGGACAGAGACAGCGGTTACAGCAATGGAGGAGGAATCATCAGACGAGGAAATGGAAGACGCCGACAAGGATGGGCAGTCTGAGCGGGCCACATCGCCGACCGCTGAGCTTCCCACAACCGGTGTCGAAGAAGAACAGCTTGTCGCCCAAGGCATGGCCGCAACCTTCGCCCTGCTCAAAGACCGCCGCCTCATCGACGCCGAGTCCCGCGGCGGAGAGCTCGTCAAGAACTTCCGCGAAAGTGCCCACTTCAAGGCCGAACTCGCCCGCCTCATGAAGAAGTTCGACGAGGAGACCCGTATCCAGCGTGAGCGTGATCGTGCCAGCGGCCGTCTCGACCGGATGTCGACCCGCGAGCGTGAGGAGTGGCAGCGCCAACAGAACACGATCCGTGAACAGCATCAGGCACGCGTCATGGAGCAGTTGTTCAGGGAAGCGTACAAACCCACTGTTGAGCTCAAGTATGTGGGCGAGGACGGCCGTCAGCTCGGGCAGAAGGAGGCCTTCAAGGAGCTGTCGCACCAGTTCCACGGTAAAGGCAGCGGAAAAGGTAAGACGGATAAGATGCTCAAGAAGCAGGAGGCGAAGAAGAAACAAATGGCGCAGAGTTTCCTTGATGCTAGTCAGAACGTTGGCATGAGCACGGCGGCGTCACACCAGGGTAAGAAGCGCAAGGAAGCTGGTGTTCGGCTGGCGTAAGGGATGACGTGGAAGCTTGATATCACTTACGACTGGGATTCGGAGCGTCGAGAGATGGTTGTTTGGATTATACTATACGAAACAAGGTGCATACAACCCTTTTTATTCTATCATCTACCTTCAAGTTCATTGGACTCGCTGACACGGGACGAGCCCTCTAGCGTCGTGCACAGGTAAGATGTAGATCTTTTCGTCGAGTCGTGATCCCGCTGAATTACCGTTTGCCGTGAAAATATGCACTTGTAAACATTCTGCCCACGATAAAAGCATGGCCACTGGTTGATGTAGGTCACTGGAATGTCCGATCAAAAGAATACCGTAAGTCACTGCTTTGGCACGGAAGTGAGAGAGCAAATGATCGCCGGGTTGTCAAACCCAAAATAAAACATTACTTTCCTGTTGTGTCTCTCGGTATACGCATTTCGTAATCCTCAATGCCTCCGTCCGTTCGTCGCCAGAGCCAAACGCGTTCTTTTCCGGCCATGACCTCTGGCCAAGAAATTGGGTGCTTCGCCCACCAACTCCTCCTCTAGAGATTGTTAACCCAACCACCAGAAGTCGTCTCTCTCGTTTTCCGGCTTTTCTTGCTATGTTGATATCGTGGGTATCTTGGTCGTCATCCCCTCTCCGCTTGCTGAGGTCTCTGAGACTCTGCAACGAAGCTTTCTCTCCCACCCTTCCAACTCCACCACCACCGCCGACCCTTTTTCCGTGCTCAAACCACGCTACCCCATCCATATCATCCTTTTCCTCATCCAAAAAAAAGGGGGATTCCCCTCGTTCTCCGGCCTAGGTGATCGCCACTGACAACAAATGTGTGAGCCCCCCCTACCTCCCTCCTTCCGGACATGTTTTGGAACATGATTTTTCCGTCTTTTCATTTACGCATCTTCCAAAATTCTCCCACCCCTCGCATTATCCCCTTCCATCCTCGGGCCCCGGACAAGCAAGTCTGCGTAGGCGCGTGCGGCGTCGTGGTGACGAGTTTGTATCCACCACATGAAGAAGATGATGGAGAAGAAGAGGGTAACCCAGATGAGAACCATGCGGTTGGAGCGCCGACGGGGGGCGTAGGGGGAGAAGTAGTTGCGGGCCATGTTTTCCTTGACTGGTGGTGGTGGTTCGGATGTCGCGGGATGTGATGGTAGGTAGGTATGTGTGTAGGTTGGTGTTTTGAAATTCGTCGATGCTTGGTGGGAACAGAGCCGATGATTAACGACTCGCCGTGTTATTTTCCAGTAGAGGTAGGTACGGTAATAGGTTGGTATCAATTAAGACCGTTCGACTTTGGAAACATGAAAGGGAGTATGGTTGTTGAAGGATCAGGTGAGAGATTGTAGACGGAAACAAAACCAAAAGTCAAAATGACGTACGGCTAGCAATGCGCCGAACAGCGAGGAGCAGCAGCACCTAGCTTACCTAGGCTGCGATGTTGTCAACTTTTAGGCGGTCAGCCGATAGTGGATCTAGAAGGTGCTGAGGTCCCCGCTGGGTGGGTCGTGCACTGTTGGGCAGCACGTGGGTAGAGTAGGCAGGAATGCCGGCACACTGTCGTCCTTCCTTCTTGTGACCATGGACCATATCTCAACACCACTCAACATTTGCTGATGCTTTTATCGTGAACACGCAGAGACGAAGGAAGAAGAACTTGCATGGACTCGACATCCGAAACGAACACAAAGAAACGCAAGAAAAGGTATATTCAGTCGGTCCCGTGCGATAAACCGTCCACCACCCAAGTAGATGTAGTACTTCCACCAGGCCTGCTTTTACAAAGTTCGGCCGGTTCGGAACGTGTTGGTACTCTCTCCCAGTGGTTCACCGTTCACCACCCCAAATCTCTCCAATCCAAACCTTCAAACAACCTGAACCAAGAAACGGGCTCATCGTTACTGAAAGGAAGTTGTAAATTTGGAATAGGATGGACGGACATAGGGCGGTAGATAAGTCAGTTGGTAGTGGCTGGTGTGCAAACCTGGAAGGGTGGAAGATGTGATGAAAGGGAGATCGGATGAAGCTCTTCTTGAGCGTGAGACGACAGGTATAGCCTTAATCCCGACAATCTTGGCAGGCGGTTTTGGTGGGCGGCAGCTTTTCCTCCTGATAGCCTTGACACCACATCCTCATGATTGACGACGCCGTCATCATCATGAAAAACTATCAGAACTGAAGCAGGGAACTTGCGTCAATATCACAACACCAAGAGTCAGAGCATCGATTCTAGTCAAGGTATGTCTGACGGCTTCCCGCATGACATTCTCTAGCGTCCCGTCTATGAAACTGAGCACTTATGAGACATGTTTACCTGCGTTTTGGACTTGCGTACCAGTGTAAGCGAATCAAGGTCTATGTCTAATGGTGATCTACTATCTTACATGTCGGTCCGTCTCTGTATTATGCTTCTTCTGGATTATCAATATTGGGAAGTGTGGTCTTGAACTTATAAAGCACTGTGGGATGTCAGCGTCAAAGGTTACACAAGCGAAATTTATCTTCTCCCGCTGTTTCGGTACCCCGGGGGACAAGCTCACATCCCACAGTTTACGGCAGCCTGAAATTCTAGTCCCGTTGAGCATCGGAGGTTAGGACAACTACTAGTCCCGTTGAGCATCGGAGCTTGAGACGGCCTGACAAGGTCTACATCCGTTGAACATCGGAGCTTGGGACAACTTCATATGGGACACAGTTGAATGCCGGGAAACCGGCGTAGTTTCTGTGTAACTAATTGGTCAGTACTGCTCCCTTTGGATCACATACTTGCTCAAACATCACATGTCAATGTTTTCTAGAGATGAACACCAAGTCTCGTCGCCTGTCACCCACCGTGATAGGTATGCTGCTGTGTGAAGGCGAGACCTCATGAGGAGATTTGAGCTGGCTGTAAGACTATGCATGACGAATCGTTTGTTGGAAGGAACTGACATGCATGAAGATAGTGCCAGCTCGGTAGCTCGTTGGGAAGATTCAGTCTACCGTACGTAGAATCTCTCCTATCCAGCTGGTCTAGTAATGAACATGGAAGCTGGTGAATACAAGCTGCCCTTCAGTTTCGCGTGGAGATTGTCGAGAACAAGAAAAGACATATAAGCATCACTCACTCACTCCCATCTCCTGCTCCAAGAAGCCAACAACAGCCATCAACCACCCCACTACCCCAAACACCAACGACAACGACAACGACAACGACACCATCAACAGACGATTTTCCAACCGCCAAGATGCGCCTCTCCATCCTCACCACCATTCTCACCCACATCCACCTCCACTTCACCACCGCCGCCATCCTCCCCCACCACAAATCCAACCTAGAACTCCTCAAATCCCTACCCAAAACCAACCCAAAGCCCACCAACCCCTTCCCAACCCCCGCCAACAACACCAACAGCAACTCAACCACCTACCCAACCCCCAAAACCTACGCCCTCCTGCTCTTCCCCACCTTCGAGATCCTCGACGCCTACGGACCCATTGAAATCCTTCAATTCGTCGGCCACTTCCACCCCTTACGTCTCCTCATCTTTTCCCTCCAAGCCCCATACTCTTCCGGTCTCGCACCTGTCCTCACTACCCCGAGTCTACTAGCATCGTCGCCCATCAACAACAACCCTCTGAACAGCAGTTTCTACCCGACCTTCAACCCCACCCATCCGATTCCCACGACGGACCAGCAGTGGGAGGAGATGCGCGAGGTGCTGGAGAGCGTGGATGTGCTAATCGTACCCGGCGGCGATGGGGTGTACAGTCCTGATTTGGAAGGAAAAGGTCGGGAGCTGGACTTTTTGAGGAGGATGGTGGTGGAGTTTGGGATCGGGGGCAAGCAAAAAGGAGGAGGAAAAAGGGATAAGTACTTGGTGACGGTGTGCATTGGTGCTGCGGTGGCGGCTAGGGCGGGCGTGCTGGATGGGCGGAGGGCGACTACGAATAAGATGGTTTGGGATGAGGTGACGCCTTTGGGAGACAAGGTTAAGTGGTGTGTTTTCCCATATATTTTCTCTTTCTTTCTATGGTACTTGTTACCTGTTCCTCTTTCTTCTTAGGTTGGATTGGGCGTATTGGGGCTTTTGAAAAGAGAAGCTTCTTGCTAACAGTGTCATGAAACAGGGTCTCGCCAGCTCGATGGGTGGTTGATGGTAACATCTGGACTTCGTCAGGAGTCACGGCGGGTTTGGACTTGACCTTCGAATTCGTCAGGCAGATGTACCCGGACGGAGTGGACATGGCCAATTTGATTGCTGGAGCGATAGAGCATGAGCCGGTGATGGATTGGAGATATGATCCGTTTGCTGAACGGTTTGGTGTCCCGCCGCAGAACTAAGGGGCAGTGATGTTGGGGGTGTGACTGACAAGGAGGTGGCAGAGGGATACGATGTCTTGCGTGAAGAAAAGAGTTGGTTATAAATCTTTGCGTTGCGGAAGTTGAAGGGAGTAGAATTGGGTGGGTACCGAGTTGTAAGGCAACTATATATACATCGACTGGCTGGTGGTGTTGAAGTGTCTGAAACAAGGGAATTACATAATTGACACTCGTGGTCCTGAACGCCTCCCCATACAACGAACTATATCCATGTTTTGAGTACACGAATTCTGACCATTCTTCTCCTGTAACTTTTACAAGTTCCACCGTCTCAAGCATACAAGAACACCACCTCTATCCTCCACCCATTGCCCAGAGCCAAGCTTATTGTAGAAATGTTCCTTACACAGAGGAAACGTTCATATCGGACTTTGTTAACGATTGTAACGTGACTCTCGTCCCAGCCGCCCTTGCTTTTGAAACGCCTGATCTTGCGGCCATACATCCACCACCACCCTCCCGCTGCCGCTCTTTGCCCTTGAGAACTGCTTGTATCTTGCTCTCTTTTGATAGATGCCAAGGCGTAACTCGATGCGGGCACCTAGAGCGGATAAATCTCACACCTTTGTGTACGACCAGCTGCGACTTTTCCTTGGACGTATTCGTAGTAGTTGACGTCTCCGACTTGCCGCTTCCTTAGCCGGTCATCTGAACATCTCCTTCTCTGTCTCCACGCGTCACCGGAGCCTTCGCCGCTCCCGTCGCTGTCGTCACCTTGCTACCCTTCGCCTTTCCTACTTGGAAGATGTTGAAGATGTCTTGCCACGACTGGATGTTAATGTGTTCAAAGCCGCGCCCCTCCGCGACCTGGTCCTCGTACCACTTGAGCGTTGGGACGAACTTGAACTCCATATGGTCCGAAGAGGACCTGGCCCTGGCGAGACGTGCCTCCTCGTAGAGCCTATTGGTGCACTTTGAGCGGGAACCAGGGGAGAGCTTGGTGCCTCGAGGTGGATGGAAGATGATGCGCACATCTTCGTCTTCGTCTTCCCAGCCATCGTTGCTATCGACATCCATGAGAACGTCGTCGTCGCTATCTAGACCTCCGCCATTCATCGTATCTAGCGCCGGCGGGTGCTCCTTTAAAACTTTCCTGAAACCCTTTTCCGGCAACCGCTGCTCCGCTGGTGGAAGATGTTCTCCAATATCTTGCATCACTGTTCTGGCGAATTTCAACGTCATGTCGAGCGGATAAGGAGATTCGCATTCACTGGGGCAGTTGAACCCGCCGAGCCAAACCTGGTCGAGGTACGTACCCCTATTCTTATTTCCGCAGTGCTCACGGACATACTGAATGACACGCCGTTGCATATGAGCGAGCTCCCTTTCTAACGGTGCCTGTGAGCCCGGAAACCGCTTCCTCGCGAGGGGGTCCCATATGATAACCTCGCACCGTCGGTAGGGGAAAATATCGGCATTGACAGGCCTGTAAATCGCAAGCCAAGGATGCCACCTAGGATTCGGGTTTTGTGGAGGCTTCTGGGGATCCCACTCCTCGGAAATGGTATAAAACAGGCCTATGTAAGTGTTGAAGGTTTTGTCGAATGGCCATGTATAACTGAACCACTGGCTGATCGGTTGGTTGTACCTGAGCATCAAATCGCCGTAGGATCTCGCCATCTCCGAATCAGTCCACGTCACAGGATATCCGTAAAACCGCATTTTGGGCTTCGGACCGGAATTACAAAAGTTGCTGAAAAGGAATGTTTTAAGAGTCTCTCCACGGTCATTGCTTAAGCCCGGTATATCGCTTTTGAAGGGGCCAGTCAACTCCAAACTACGCGCCGCACTTGGTGGCTTGCTGGGAGGCAGTTCGTGTGCTGGTACCTGGAGATTCTGCGATGCTTCGTCCTGCACAACCTCTGCTACCGCGTCTGGGTCATTGATTGTTGTTTTAAGATATTTGGGAATGCGGACCGTCCGAATTCCCTTCTTGGTGTTTGGATAACCAATACTGGTACACGATCCAACAACATGGAACTTTCGGAACTGATCAGCCCGCAGGGTTGACCACCAGCCGAACCAGTTGACTAGGCTTTGCTCGTCATTTGGGTCGATGGACGGATCCGCATAGATGAGCGGGCTGTGGTCCTCCTCCATTCCACCGGAGGAGTCGAGCTTTCTGGTGCGTACTCTGTGAAGTTCAGAAGCAATGATGCCGGCTTGAAGCCTAGATTCACATTCGTCAAGGCTATGTCCTCGCAAGTTGATCTCGAACTGGGTTTCAATAGGAGTCATCCCAAGGCTCGGTCCCGCGTTCCACCACCTCTCGCGCGAATCGATGCATTCTAATGCCAAATCTTGAAGGTACTCATGGATGTTGGAGGCCGTCACCAGACTATAGTAAAAGGTGGAACTCGATTGGCGGCTGAGAAACCAATCAAGAAACTCACGAGCGTGTTCAGGCTCGGATACCAGAAAGCTGGGTGTGAGCAGAATTGCTGTTCCGAATGGCAATATCCGTGTCAGTTGACTAATCCCGGGGGGGACGCTTTCCGGCAAGGACATTGACGGATATAAGGGATATGCTTCGGTTGGCTCCGTAAAGCACCAATACTCGTCGTATTTCTTGACCAGGTACTCGGAAAGCTTTGGAAACCGGCGAAGACTCCACACCAACGTTTCGTGGATGATGACAACACCAGATGACTCGGCTACGCTGGCTCTGAATGCATCCCAAGAGCCTGGTTGACTAGATATGTATACGTGACAGGCGGGATTGGAAGAGCGCAGCCATTGAAAGACGACTGACCGGGTAGCTTTTCCAGTTCCTGACTCGGGGAAAGCGAGAAAGAACTTGTGTATCTGTGGAATCTCCGGCTTTCTTGGTAATAGCTGATTGTAATCGAATTTGTACAGTCTCCTCATCAGCCACGTCCTGGTGGGCACTGCCTTTCTATTCGTTTCTGGCAAATGTAGCGGAAGACTGAGCGGTCGGAGCATAGTTCCACAGTCAATATCTGATGAGAATATAGTATAACAGAGCGCTGCAGTCAAGCCAGTTGCTACCTCCTGGCCAAACAATTTAGTTTGCCACTGCTCACATTTGGTGGGATAAATGAGAAGGTTGTAATGCCGACCCGAGTAGTAAAGACCGAGCAGTCGCGCCTTAAGCTGCTGTGCAAGCTTCTCTATAGCTTCTTTGTTCTCGGACGTTATAGGCCCTTTGGCCAGGCACTCTTGGAACAAGGGAGGCTTCAATTTTGCCACTGCTGTTTCAGCGAAACAACTTAGCCGAATCTCTAGCGACTTTTGGTTGCCGAAATGTGCAGCCCACAACTGATGGGTATCTCGCGGCACATCGTGAAATGTGACCTCAAAAGGGGGGATCTCGGCGATCAGCAGTCTTTTGTTCAGATTTCCCCTTCGCACCCCGTCATCGGACTCGCCGGCAGAAGCAGTAGCAGGCGGCGGATCTGGACTAGGTATGCGCTTGTGAGCCGTCGAATTTGTGGGCGTAGTTGGCGTTGTATTAACAGGCTCGACAAACATCCCATCAACATCCATCTGTTCCCGTTCCTGAGGAATTGTGGTCTCATCATGGCCAGGCACGAAGCGGACGGATTTGCGCTCCTTGGGTTGTCCTCCATCGGGTTTTGATTTTGTCAAAGCAGATTTCCTTCTGGGCGGATCCCTGGGTCGAATAGACAGTTCCTGGCTGTTCACGGGTGCCGGTTCGTCCGAGCTGAGCTCAAGCCCGGCTGTGTTCTCGGCTTCTATTTCGACCTGTGTCCTAGTCACTTGACCACCTGGGGCCAGAATAGGCGTGCTTGATGACGTGGTTGTGCTTAGTGAGGTTTTTCTTTCTGTTGGGATCTGTCTGATGTTGAAGAGTTGAATATTCGCTGTCGATAGATCGGGAGGACGATCCTCCGTATCCCTGCTCTTCTTCTCAGCCCACCGGCGTTGACTAAGCATTTTAAACTGCTTTGGATCTTTGGTTGGGTCTGACATAGCCTTCTCCAACTTCTGTCGGGGTTTTCTAACTTTGCCTGCTGCAAAGATATTGACGCTGACCATCTTCTTAACGGCCGTTCTTTTGGCAGTCAGAGGCTTTCGGACGCCAGCAGACGTAGGTCGAGACGCAATTGGAGGAGCGGTACGGGTTGATTGGGGCAGTGGCCTAGTCAACCCGTTTGGAGTACTAGGTCGTGCTTTATCCACAGGCTTCCTCGCAGTTCCTTGGTAGCCAGTTGTCAATACAAAATTCCGCTCAGGTCGAGGCTTGGAGGACGACGGTTGCGGCGGGGAAGGCCTTTCAGGGGCTTTGGAACTGGATTTTGAAGAGGCTTTGGGTTTGGGCTCGAGAAAGGTCGATTCTCGTGTAGTGGCGGCAGTCTTGGCCGATTTGGGTACAGGTTGAGCGATGCCTTTGAATATCTTTTGCTTGGGCTTTTGCTCTGATTGCGGGCGTGCACCACTCTCTTGAGCCGAGCGTGGTTCCCGATCGTCCTTGGAGACGGGTTCCTCTTGCTCCAAAGCTTCATCACTGGATTCATCAGAGGACTCGGCCTTGACAATGTCTAGGTCTGATTCCGAGCTTGAGCTATCGAAGGGCTCGGTCAACGGGAGACCCAGTTTCCGCCGCTTCGCGTTGCGACGGCGATGACGGTCGGCCTTTGCCTTCTTAGCCTTGTTGACGGCTGCACGGAACTCTCGCACATCAAATGGCTCTTCCTCTCCGGCCTCCTGCCTCAGTTGCTTCTCCCTCCACATCTCTATGAGTTCGTCACCCAGGTTGTCCTCGGGCTCCCAAGTGCATTGTTCTAGCGGGTAGCGTTCCCACTTGATTAGATAGACTTGTTTGCCATCATCGTCTAGTTCCTCGAAGAGGATATCCTCGACCTCGAATTCTTCATCTGGGTCGTGTTGCACGGACGCTGTTGAAGCTAGAGATATGTTGTCATCCTCATCTTCGACGGTAGGGGTCGAGTGAGTCGAGTCTTTCGACACTCTCCGGCCCACATTTTTAAACATGTTGAGGGTTTTGAGGACTGTAAAAAGTGGCAGGATTGAGAAACAGGCGGCCAATTTGTAATCTTTACAACTTTCGAGGCCGAGGTTCAAAGCAGCAGAGGGCTCATAGCTCCCATGTCCGTCACTCGGCGTCCTTGCAGTGGTAGCCACGTAGCTATTCGCGTTGCCTGAATGACTGCCAAGTAGACGCACTACTTTGTAAAGTTTCGATGACTCGATGTGGTTTTGTGTGGTATGAAATCAACAAAATATCAGATATCCGTTGAGGGACTGAAAGTTGTCAGGTTGCTTGATCGGTAAACTGAGAATTGTTTACATAATGCGTAAACTCGAAAAAATGACGTTCAGATGATGATTGGCGACAATATTGCCATGTACCTTGTGCCCCGGCGGACTTGGAAGAACGCAGTATTTGGACAAGTGTTTCTGATCTGAACCTCCTTTTCTGACGATGTTTTAGGACGATTGAAGATGGATGTTTGGAAGAAGGGGTTTTCCATGGGACGGAAAGTTGTGAAAAAAAAACGAGGAAGGAATTTGGACGCGATGAACAAAGACGAGACTGGACGTGGTGGTGAAGGTGGGGTTTGGACTGAGTGGCCCACTATTTCCCGTAGTGTCAGGTACCATTCAGTGGAGGTAGACGAACGGTATCTAGTAGAATCAGAATAGGGAAGGTGCAAAGAAAGAGCCATTGACACAGGAAAAATGCAAGAGTGACCGCGGTGTTGGCTGAAGGTCGTCAACCAGTGTGGAAGCACAGCTTTGGTATTGCCATTAAGTGCCCCTGAGTATATCCAATGCTTCGTTGTTGAAATCAACTTGGGCTGTTTGATTTGGCACCGCTACACCTGTGTAGTGTACCAACAATGTATTAGATCTGCTCTAGGGACAAGAATGTGCTTGGTTAGTTGCAAGCGAATGAGCACACTAAGCGCCGTTATTGCTGTCAATACAGTTGGATTTGGAAGAAATGAATAAAGATATTTAACCAGATATTAGAGACAGAGACCATGCCAATCCCTGGATGGTTACTGTGTTTGGACTATTACGCTTATGTGGATTCCGTACCTCTATGCTATCCGTTCGTGCCCGTCTATGCACGTGAAAGTAAGCTGTGTACTAGGTATGTACGAACCCTTTTCGGCCATTCCATCTACCTAGCTGTGGTCTTGGCTAAGGTAGGAAGACGGGAGAAGACAGCTGGTATTGAAGTAGCAAGTCGATACCTAGTAAAAGGGCGTAAGTGGAGGTCCCAAGGGGGGGCTGGCAGCTCATTGAATGTCATAGACAGGAGGGATTGGGAAGAGCGCATACGAGGAAGTGAAAATGGGAAAGAGAGGGCAGTAACACAAAGGATAAGCCATGAAAGGGTTGATGGGTTTTCTTAGAACACATCAAGTTAATGTATTCCAGAGCATGGTCACCGCAATGCCGGCGGATGTGTGGAATTGCCAAAGGTCAATAGCTCGATGTCGTCCATGTCTCGTCTCTTCCTCGGGGCGCGTCATCTTGACTGATTGTCGCGAGGAAACCTCAAGTAAAGGAGACCTCCCTCTAGAGGTAGATAGTAGAGGAAGGTAAAGACCTCAACGGTACTTCCATGGTAGCCTGAATGGCGCTTGATACCTGAAAGAGCTTCCAGTGCCCGTGACACCCAACCACCACCTTACTGGCCCAAACAAAACGGTCATCTCCATTGTCCTGGGATAGTAGAGGTAGGTAGACAAAAGCCGTCCGCGATCCCTGGATTGTTGGCCCACCGCTGTCCGCACCAGGGCATTAGACTTAGTCCACCGTTAACGCTACTGTCGCAGCTCTTTGACCCTCCAATATTACGCCGTCTAGCCCGCGTCCATTGACAGCCCGGTCTCTTCACCCGCCCATGGAGGGGGCCGTGGCTCACTGCAAATGTGACTTCAGGCGCAGAGGCATTCCATTCATTCGTTCGTTCCCTTCAGGGGCACTGCAGCACCCTCTGGCTGGCTGCACTTGGTTAGGTACCTTAGCTAAAAACTCGGACCCACTCGAGGGGAGCCGCACCGCCCTCCTTGGCCCTGCCTCTCCTGGACACCACCACTGATCGAACCCGAACTCACATACATCGCATTGCCCTTGACTTTGTCTGCATACAGTACAACTATCAACGCGACAACCACTTGCCAGACATTGCCTCAGCCCATCACCAGCTCGCCGAATTCCAGCATACCCTCTGCCTCCAGCACCTCTGTCATTCATCACACACCGCAACCATGGCCAACGACGAGTACGATGTAAGCCCGCCTCCTCTTTCTTGCCGTCCGCCTGCCTATCATCCATCTTGCGTCGATTCGATATCCTTGTTAGGACGTGCCCCCTTTATTCCGTCCGCTTGCGCTGACCAGCCTTTGACTGTCACAGTTTCTCTTCAAAGGTACCGCAAGCATACCCCTCCCCAGAAGCTCTGAAGCAGTCGCGACGATGCGATGACGGCGGCGACGACGACGGCGGCGGCAAATCAGTTACTGACTGCAGATCCCGCTACCAGTGGTCCTCATCGGAGACTCGGGCGTCGGAAAGTCCAACCTTCTCAGTCGATTCACCCGTAACGAGTTCAACCTCGACTCCAAGTCCACCATCGGCGTCGAGTTTGCCACCAGATCCATTCAGGTCGACTCCAAGACAATCAAGGCACAGATTTGGGATACTGCCGGCCAGGAACGTTATCGCGCCATCACCTCTGCCTACTACCGCGGTGCTGTCGGCGCCCTCCTCGTCTACGATATCAGCAAGGGCGTGACGTTTGAGAACGTGAACCGATGGCTGAAGGAACTGCGCGACCATGCCGACCAGAACATTGTCATCATGCTCGTGGGTAACAAGAGCGATTTGCGGCATCTGAGAGCCGTGCCCACGGAGGACGCCAAAAAGTTTGCCGGTACGTTTGCGCGTCACAGCAATGACGACATTGTCGCTCGGGAAAGCCGTATCGCCAGGATGACTGACAGAGAGAACCGCAGAGGAAAACCACCTATCCTTTATCGAGACTTCGGCTCTCGACGCCACAAACGTCGAGCTCGCGTTCCAAAACATTTTGACTGGTAACGTTTGCCCAAAGCCTACAGCTGCTGCTGTGGCGCGAGCTTAACGCTAACATGCGATCATTTATCTAGAAATCTACAAGATCGTGTCGACCAAGAACTTCGACAACGGCCCCAGCGGGTCCAACGAGGGCCACCAAAACCTGTCTGGCCAGAGCATCTCGCTCAGTCAGACCGCGAACGACCCCCAGGCGAAGTCTGGCTGCTGTTAGGAGGTGCTTGATTCTGCGGGCCGGGAACCGAGTGGCCCCGAAGGGTTGAGATGCAGGGTGCAGCAGAGTACAACAGGGTGCCGAACCAACAACGGCGTCACATATGTCTGACATGAAGCAATGGGAGGCTTATGATGAACAATGAAGAGCAGCATCGGGGGAAAAGTACGGACGGATCCTACCCAGTCTTATTACATCACGGTCGCCGATGGGATGGTCTGTTTTTCTTTTTCTCTCTTATTTTTGGGCTTTTGGGGAGGGGGGAAAGGATGCTCGTCTTCCAGCCTTTCCTTTTTGTTGTTATTACTACTACTACCCCTTTCTTCCCTTTTCCCCCCGTGCTGGTCGTTGGAATTTTCCTCAATGTGGTTAACGAAGCCATCACTTGCGCATGGGTTATGAAAGATATTATTTAGTTGAAATGAACTATGGGCGATAAACAGCTCTTAACTCAACCTGGTATATATGGCTCCAAGTTGTCAAGGTCTCCATCTATTGCATCCACAATGTGGGAGGAGAGGAGTACATGGACAATGAGTACGTAACGATAATCGTGCAGGGTCTCGTCATGACATTGGTTATGTGCAACAGCGGGGAAGAGTCAACACAAATCAAGACATCTGGGCTTGCCTGGTGGATTATGGTGACTGCCATTACCTACTCCCATCGCGTCACCCGAGGCGGTTGAAGTGGGTTTGAGTGCGGACAAGAGGCCAGTCCCATCCCCCACTGTACCTCTAGGGCAGACAAGAAGAACGCGTGGAACTTGGACTGTGTAGGCAATGGAATCCCCAGAATTTGGGGGTCCGGATTCCAGGTTGGGTCCATCAGTGGGACAAATGCGGGTTGCCCAGACCGCCGACCGCCTTTCATTCAGCTGTTCCAAGCAGGGGGACGGGACAGGGACGCTAGCAGGAAGATAAGAGAAGCTTATCGGAGTGGGGCTGCGATTGGCCGGCGAACTTTTTTTGAGATGGAACAGCCTGCACTCCATCACTGCGCTTCGCCCGCGACGTTCGTGGATTGGAGCATTGAATTCACCTTTGCAATCCGCATTTCGTTTTTCTGTCATCACTTCCACCACAACCACCGACTTCAGTCACCCTTGTACTTCGCCCGATTTTGATACCCAAAGAACGACAAGAACAAAAGGAAAATGGCCGCCGTTTACAAGTCGCTCTCGAAGAGCGCCAAGAAGGTCGAGGACGCGGAGGAGAACAACAACAACACCACCACCAATGGCGGCTTCCGGAAGAACAAGCAGAGAGTTCTGATTCTCTCGTCCAGAGGCGTTACCTACAGGTACATATGGACCCTGCATACCTGCAAGATGGAAGAAGGAAGGGTCAATTGCTAACTGCTTTTGCGCTCCGAGTATAGACACAGACATCTCCTCAACGATCTCGCAGCGATGCTCCCCCACGGCCGCAAAGACGTCAAGTTCGATTCCAAGTCCAAGCTTTACCAACTGAACGAGCTTGCCGAGCTCTACAACTGCAACAACGTCATGTTCTTCGAGGCGCGCAAGGGCAAGGATTTGTACATGTGGTTTAGCAAGGTTCCCAATGGCCCTACGGTCAAGTTCCACGCCCAAAACTGTGAGCACGGCCCATATCCGCGATACGCATTGTGAAAGAGGAAGAATTGGGTTCTAACAAAAAGCACAGTGCACACCATGGAAGAGCTTCACTTCACAGGTAACTGCCTTAAGGGCTCGAGGCCACTCCTCTCCTTCGACCTCGCCTTCGAGCAAGAGCCGCACTACCGCGTCATCAAGGAGGTGTTCCTGCAAATGTTTGGCGTCCCCCAGGGCGCGCGCAAGTCAAAACCGTTTATCGACCACGTCATGAGCTTCAGCATTGCCGACGGCAAGATCTGGGTGCGCAACTACGAGATCCGGGAGGTGGAGAAGGCCAAGGGCGAGAAGGACAGCGAAGGAAACGACATTGTCCCCGAGAGCGACAAGTCATCATCGAAAAAGAGAAAGGGCGCGCCCAACGCAGAGCTCAAGGACACAGACGTCAGCCTGGTTGAGATCGGACCCCGGTTCGTCCTAACGCCCATCATCATACAGGAGGGCGCGTTCGGCGGCCCCATCATTTACGAGAACAAGCGCTTTATCTCGCCCAACCAGGTGCGCTCGGAGCTGCGCAAGGCCAAGGCGACCAGGCACAACGCCAGGGTGGAGCAGGTCAAGGAGAGGCTCGGCAAGCTCGAGACCCTCACGGCCCAGGCGAAGAAGGAGAAGGACGTCTTGGATACCCGGGAGCTCTTTGCTTAGAGAAAGGCGAAGGAGGGGGAAGAGAGAGAGAGAGCTTTTCACAACACGATTTCATCATGTCTGTTTGCTTGCGACACATCAAAGCAACACACGCCTTAGGTTTAGGGGTAATGAAGGAGTTTTTTGTACTTTTGCTGGCTGGCTGGTTTGGTCTGGTTCGGGAAAAAGAAAGGAAATCGATTTGCATTGTACAACATTACAGTATTCGTGGGGATGTGTGAGACGGAGGAGCTGTCCTCTTTTGACAGTTGGGAAAGAGGATCATGATCGAGTGGTAGATGAGCACTCAGCGTATAAGGTGCTGGCTCGAAAACGGACACATCAGATCAAGATTGAGTGATGAACGCCGTCCTGGCTCCGGTCTTGGTCGTGTTGGAAGGAGATGGTCAAAGAAGGGTAGGAGAGCAAGTACTTTGCTCGGCACCTCACTAGCGGTTGACTGTCTATAACCACACTCTTGAGGGAGATGTTGTTCGCATAGGACCTGGACTCTACCTTGAATGCAGTTACGCTGTGAGATATTGTCTCATATTTTTACTCTATGATATGGGTTGTTTCCACATATGTAAGAGACACGAGATGTCTCTTTCGTTGAGTTGTTGGGATGATATCACCACCTTCAGGACTCTCCTCAAGGAGAAGAAAAAGTACCATGTTTCATCCTAAGGTAGCTTTGGGCGACATCGTCCCAAATTTCAGGTTTTCTAACGGACTAGCCATTCATTCAGGGGCTTTGGGTCGTCTAAGTCATGTAATGTGCGTGGGAGTTGGCGCGAGTTTGGTGCTTCTTGAAAACAAGAGATACCTAAGGACTGGAGCCGATAGCTAGGACGTCGCTCCATAAAGCGAAAGACAAATGGCTTGAGTCTAATGTTGAACACCTATGGCTAACGCTTTTGATCAAAATTTAGAGGCAAAAACCGAGTACTATGCAGTGGTCATGACTCAGGTTCATGGATATCGGAGGAGAGAGTTGATGACAGAGGGTTCACTTCACTCATTGTGAAAGTTCGCTACAGGGGACCTGTTCCCTCCAGAACAGTTGGGGAAGGAGCGGGAGGCTCCGGCCTACTTACCTCTAGGCCCCCTTGTGTGCCTGCCTAGCGTACCTTGGGCACCTAACTGGCATGTAGTGCCTGGCCCCGAGATTGCCAGTGCCAATTCCCGCCCCATTTCAGCGCTGCTTCTAGTTCTCAATTCCCTTCTAAACTTCAACACCACAATCACACCTCCAACCAAACAACAAACTGAACACCTCCCGATCCGTCCCCCAAACGCCTCAGCAAAGCACTTGAACGGGCACTTTCTACATCCCACTGTTCTTCGGCATTGTTCCGCCTTTCTCTTTCGGTACACTTTTGCGCACACTTCGCTTGGATTGGAATACATACACGGTCTTTTATTGTTTTATTTTTGGCTTCCTCCTTCTTCCAAAAGGCATGCGCCGGCGATTATTCCATAAGCTAGGTAAGCCACCCTCACCCATCGTTCCATCCCCAATCTTGGCCGCCGGTTTGGTGTTGCCCCTTCCTTCCTTTCTCTCCATCTTGATTGCGGCAGCGCGTCTTAACGCCGCGCGGAATCTCCCTGGAGAAGGTGTCATTGGAAAGCTCAAGATATCATCATATCATTCATGTCTTGGGGTTCTGCTTCAAGGGTTCGGAAGGCTTCGCGGCGCAAGTGTGTCCGGCCCAGGTCTGACATAACCCCTTCACTCCTGAGATGCTCGGTGGTCGACACAGTCATCCATATGTACACTCTCGCAGCCCACCTGACACATAACTCTTCCTCCCTATCATGTTTCATGAAAAAGACCCCGGATAATGCTCCCGACGGCAGAAGTTATGGGCGATGACTGTTGGATATCTACTGCTTCACACATCATTACCCTCCTTCCCTTGACGATAGCCTCTTGCACAGTCTCAACTTCCACAGCCACTCTGACTTTCAGTCTGGGTTTGGGTGCAGCTGCTTGCCATCTGCGCTTGTGGAAGCTCCGATGTCTATCGTTCAGCGGTTTAAGGGTTTTCCTGCCCAAGGACAGCCAAGATCTCCCTTGCCTTGCTCGTTGTTTGTTATTTCTACCGCAGCACCCATGCCTCTACCTCTCAAGCAGCAACTGCTCTTTTGCTTTGTTGTCAGATCACAAAAGACGTCCTAACATGCCTTCGATTCGTTTGTCCAGTCATTCACATTGCGTCCTACTAATACGGTCACGTAGGTTTCAAGAGTTGACACCGGCATTATTACTTTTATCCTTCACATAGTCGTCCGTCTGGACGGACCATCTCAAGATGGTCGACAACGACAATGATATCGTGATGGACGGCCAAGATGCTCATCCTGCCACAATTGACGTGCCGGCAACAAGTAATGGCATCACCAAAACAGAACCGAATGGTCATGATCAGACCGCGCCAGTCAAGGACGAGAAGGAGGAAAAGCCGGACGATGAGAAAGATCCCTTCATCTATCCGGCTCGCCTAAAGCGAAGAGGTCTCCTTCCGACAGGATGCTGTTATGACGATCGTATGAAACTTCACGCAAATGCCGACTTTGGCCCAAACCCCCACCATCCCGAAGACCCGTCTCGTATCGAGCATATCATGAGGATATTCAAGAGGGAAGGCCTTGTGTTCACTGGCGACGATGAGGACCTCAAGAAGGTCATCCGCACCGATCCTAGGAGGTACATGTGGCGCATCCCAGCCCGACACGCAACCAAGGAGGAGATCTGCATCGTCCACCACCCTGAGCATTTCCGGTGGGTGGAAGATCTGTCACGGAAACCGACGTCGGAGCTCCGGCGCCTTTCGACCATTATGGATCAAGGGAGAGACTCCCTTTACGTCGGTAGTATGACATTCGAGGCCGCACTGATCTCAGCTGGAGGTGCTATTGAGACCTGCAAGAGCGTTGTTGTCGGTAATGTCAAGAATGCTTTCGCTGTTATCCGTCCGCCAGGCCATCATGCCGAGTTCGACGCCCCGATGGGCTTCTGTCTCTTCAACAACGTCCCAATAGCAGCCAAGATCTGCCAGACCGAATACCCCGAGATTTGCCGCAAGATACTTATTTTGGACTGGGACGTTCACCATGGCAATGGCATCCAGAACATGTTCTACGATGACCCGAATATCCTGTATATCTCGCTACATGTCTACATGAACGGCTCGTTCTACCCTGGAAAACCGGATAACCCGATGACGCCAGATGGCAGTATTGAGAACTGTGGAGCAGGGCCAGGCTTGGGAAAGAACGTCAACATTGGCTGGCATGACCAAGGAATGGGTGACGGCGAGTACATGGCGGCTTTCCAAAAGATTGTCATGCCGATTGCCCACGAGTTTGATCCCGACCTCGTCATCATCTCCGCCGGGTTCGACGCTGCGGACGGCGACGAGCTGGGTGCGTGCTTTGTATCGCCAGCTTGCTACGCTCACATGACACATATGCTCATGTCTTTGGCCAACGGAAAGGTGGCGGTCTGTCTAGAAGGTGGCTACAACCTTACGGCCATCTCCAAGTCAGCCTTGGCCGTAGCCCGTACGCTCATGGGCGAACCACCCCCAAAGATGGATCTCCCCAAAATCAACAAGGAGGCTGCTCGGGTTCTGGCTAAGGTGCAAGCGTACCAAGCGCCGTACTGGGAATGCATGCGACCAGGCATTGTAGATGTCCAGGAGATGCAGAGTCAAGGTGGCCAGAGGTTACATGATGTTGTCCGCTCAGCTCAGCGCTTCAACCTTTCGGAGAAGTTTGGCATGTTCCCGCTGTATATCCAGCGTGATGTGCTATTCAAGTCCTTTGAGAATCAGGTGCTGGTTACGCGGAACGCAAGTGAAGCCCGCAAGCTTCTTGTAGTCATCCATGACCCGTAAGTTACAATTGCGTCCTCCCTACCAGACCGAGCTAATTGCGTCCTGCTACAGACCAGAACTGCACGCCCAGCCAGATCCCCTTGACAACAGTCTCCAGCCACACGACTCCTGGATTGTAAGCTCTACATCTCTTGCCCGTTGCGCCACTATAACCTAATAGAAAGAATAGACGGACAGCATCCCGCAGTACATCCAGTGGGCCATCAACAGGAAGATTGGCGTTATCGATATCAACATTCCTCAATACATTACACATCCAGAGGTAGAGATGACGATGCCCGACAAGGTGTAGAAAAAGATCGTGCTAACCTCAACATGTAGGACACGGAGTCATTGGCCCCCAAGGTCGACGAGCGAACGCAACAAGCACAGATCCAGGAGCTCATGTGCTACATATGGGATAACTACCTTCAACTCTACGACAATGTGGACGACATCTTCCTCATGGGTGTCGGCAACGCTTACCTCGGGGTCAAGCTCCTGCTCATTAACAGAGGTATGTACATGATTCTTTGCACTGTGTCCTTCTTCTCCCGTATCCCTTGAGGCTCTGATTACTGACATGTGATTCTTCAAACCCTACAGACGTGAAGTCGCGAATCTCGGGAGTCGTCAATTTTGTTAACGGCAACCTCCGTCCTGTCAAATCGGACGTCGACACGGATCTTTCATCGTGGTACAAGGATAACTCTCGGGTCTATGTGTCGGCGGACCATGCATGCTGGGCGGATGCCGATTTGAGCCGGAAGGTTATGAAGCGCCGGTTCGGTTCGGTCATTCGCAGCAACGTGAGCGGGTTGGGTCGCATGATGAATGAACACTTCAAGGACGTTCAGGATTGGATGGTTGATAGGATGGTACCGGAGGAGGAGAAACTGGGGGATGAGATGGTGGAGGACGCGTGAGATATGAACAAGACGGGCCTTGGTCCCTTGGACACTGCTGTTGGTGATGGCGAGTTTTAAGATAAGCTGTCGTGGTGATAGCTTGGGCTACAATACTGGAGATATGTTGACCTACCTAAAGCCTTGCTGTGAGGATACTTCGGTGCTAAGGTCGATCGTCTGGTGTTCTAGAGTGGGTGAATCTTGGTGTTGATAATGGCCTGCTCTTCGTTCCATGACACACGAGTCTGGTTAAACAAGACAGGACCCTACGCTTAAGACAAATTTGGGCCTTATCACCTTGGACATAGATCGTATTAGAGTGCGTAGCAACGTAGTATCATTCCATCCACAAGCGCTATTGTCTTCCCCAGTTCTGCGATCCGGTGACTCGTACGAGGTGGACTTGGTTGACATCCTACAGTAATCATCGTCTCCGATTTCACTATCAGACCATCTGACAACTTCCGTTTGCTATGTAGTCTCTTTTTTTGATGATAGTTGGTCGTGATTACTCGCTCAGAGACTTGGGTTCATTGGTGAAGCTCAAACCTTCAATATCGCCACCTGCCAGTGCTTTGTAGCGATGGGACGCGTCGGTTTGTTCGGCCAGACCGCGTCTGAATGTGCTTTGGCCTCCTTCTGTTCTTGATCGTGGCGGATTCTGGCCAAGCCACGCCCCTGGGGCTGTCACGGTCTGGAGGTTATGTGGGTCCCAGTTACAGTCCTCTAGCGACACCCATCCACGTGACTGCGTGTCCGCGCTAGCAAGTTGGCTTGAGTTCCCGGCAGGCAAAACTTTTTGAGCTGGCAACTCCTTTGCAAGCGGACGACAGCGGACGGGGGCGGTTCACTGCACTCACTGCACGAATCGCGGTCACGATTCGTTCGGTTCGTTTTTACCTTGCAGCGCCTTGCCCTGAGCCTCAATATTTCCACTTTCACCAAACAACAACAATAACAACAACAACAACAACATCTCTATACTTGCATAGTACCAACCCGGGTGACGACGACAACTTCACCAACAACGGCCTAGAACTTGCCTTCATCTTCAGCTTGTCCATCTTTATCGTCGCCCGATCTGATCTTCGCGTTAAGGTCAAACCACCACCCCTTATGCGACCAGATTACCCCTTCAAGCATCACCACCACCGCGGGCCTGCAGCACGGCATACTGCTAGAAACCACAACCATACTCCTTTATCGGGGGGAGGGCCACCGCTCGATGCCGTGGCGATGGAGAGAAGCAGAAGGTAAGTTTTGGTTCATGTGTTGATCTTCATGTTTAGTGAATTGTGGGAGGACGCCAGTGCGAGCTTTTGTTTTACTCATATCTCTTCTCAAGTGAGAAGCTCAAAAGAAAAACATGAAGAAAAAGATGGATTATTATACGAACCTTTGACGATGCCAAATTGAGACTTGGATGGAGTGGAAACCGAGAGGAACAAACTACCTGCAGCATGGATGGACCAACCAAGAGGGGAGGGCGGAAGTGATGGTTTTATGGAACTCATGCGATACTCGGAGGAGGGGCTAAGGAGGGAAAGAATGTGGGAAGATACCGTATGGTATTGCTGCTGCCCGTAAAAGGCAGTGCGACGCTGGGGGATCGGACAAACGAAACGAACGGAGAGGCCGACTCGACCATGAGACTTTTATTTTGCCCATCAACACCGACGAGGAGCAAGCAGCATTGGCGAAGGGACACGTGTGTCTGCTGCATATCATCAACATTGTCTGGACAATGGCGACGGCGTCGGATCGGACTTCCGAGAATTCTGCTCGAATTTATTTGAGCCGCGTCTATGCATGCAGACAGGAGTCGAATCTACGCCAACTCTTTTGCCGACATGCCCGTCACTCAGCAGCTCCAAGGGCCTCACTCATGCGCGTCCGGATGTTCTAAGTTTCGAACGCTGATAAGTATGGACACTTGTCTGCTTTCCTCCCTGGGATCTGGCATCAAGCCTCGGCGGATCTACGAGTTCATCAATCCCACGACTTGTACCTCTACGAACAACACATTCGCCATCTCGACCATCATCAGAATTTTTGGACAGATCTGGCTTTGCACACGTTCTCGGACCCTCCTGAACAACCTCTATCGATCTCGGAATTCCTCTCCCGCTAGTACCGTTGTTACCAGTCATCAATTTGCCTGACGTACCCTGCTACGATGTCAGAAGAAGTCGGCGCAGCAGCAACTCTGGTTTTCGTGAGCCATGATCCGCAGGGAGGACTTGACGACAACCAGCACGGTATCCCTCTTGGGTCCGCTCCACAGCAAGACATGTCGAACGTCGAGCAGCAGCAACAGCAACAGCAAGCCAGTCCACCCGAAGGAGTTTCGCAGGATCATTCCAATCAAGCCATGGCGTTGGGTTTAAATGCCGAGAACCACAACCTCCAGGGGCCTGTGTACAACCCGAACGCCCAGGCTGTCACTACATTTTCTCAGCATCACGTCCAGCTTGCGCTAGCTTTGGGTTATGATGCCATGGACATTAATTATGTTCAAACTGTCATTGCAGTTTCTCAGAACAACTCCCAGCCTGCCCAAGCTTTGGGCTCTGATGTCATGGACATCGACACTGCCCATCCTACCGCTACAATGGACAGCAGGGGCAGAAAACGGTCGAGATCTCTGACTCCTGAGGCGGCGGGATCAAACAAGCAGAAAAAGCGAAGAAGCTACAGCCTGGTTATCCTGCCATGTACCTATGACGCCGAGGGAAGGGCAACTTATCCGGGTCCCAAAACATATGTCGACAAAGTCAACGATTTGCGACATGGACGCTATACTCTGTTGGAAGGACAACTTCCTCCCACTACGGGACTCCAGATGTACAAGCCGCGGCGTCGCCGTCGCGGCCCTCGCCGCTAGTTTTTTTGAACCCCCATACTTCCCGGTTCAAGGTTATTTGGGGTTTTCACTTTCAAGATTTCTGTTTGTCATCAATCAGTTCTGTCGGAGCAGTCTACCTCCGAACTCCAAGAAGTCGGGTCTGCTTGACAGTCTTGAAGCGTCATTGTCTCCTGCTTTGGTGGATCCATGCTGCCGGTGGTTTGACCATGACTCGGTTCTCTTTCTTTCTTTTGTCTTCCTTTTCTCTTATTTTTTAAGCTTGTGCTGGCCTAGCGGACCCACGCCATGGCTGCATTTTGGAGCTTAACCTATAGCCAGGGGTACGTTCTAACAGATGGCTCTTACAGATATGAAGATGGGGAAGTTCGGAGGTATGGAGCGGGCGAATCCTACCGTCCCTATAACAGAGATCGGTCACCTCGGGCCACTCGCAGTCCCTTGAGAGACCGGGGCCGTACTCCGCCCGGCGCCAGCGACAGTTATGTTCCAAGTAGATCCCCACGCCGCCGCTCGCGTAGTGGTGATCGGTTGGTCGATCGTATAGGAGAACGTGGAGGAGATCGTCTGGGGGACCGTTTGGTTGATCGTATGGGAGATCGTGTAGGCGACCGCCTTGCTGATCGCGTTGGTGATCGGATGGGAGATCGTCTTGGAGACCGTTTAGGAGACCGCATTCGTGACCGCATGGGAGACCGTATCGGCGATCGTATGGGAGACCGTTTGCCAGACCGTCTGGGAGATCGCATGGGAGATCGCCCAGGCGGCATGGGTGACCGGTACAGACGCCCGCGAGATAGGTCCAGGGAACCCGAGAACACTTGGAGAAGACAAGATCGCAGCAGAAGCCGCCCTCGCAGCCCCCCTCCTCGCAGCCCCCCTCCTCGCAGCCCTTCACCACCAAGACGGAGTCCCCCTCCCAGGAGAAGCCCTCCGCCCAGATTTGCATCTCCCCGTCGCGATGAGCGACCTGAGAGAGCTCGATCCCCCCCTCGGCGGGACTTTGAAATACGGAGAAGATCTAGGTCACCGTTTGACAGAGACAGAGGAATTCGCCGGAATCGCTCACCACTGAGAAGGACACCACCTGTCGGACCACGAGGGGGATCTTACCGTCCTCGGTTCCGATCTCCCGAACGCCGTGTTCGTGATCAGGACGATCGTTATCCAGCCCCGGCCTATCGACGTCCGGCGTCACCTCTGCCGCCTAGAGACTCCGTCAATTCATCTGCCATTACGTCTCGCTCTGCGTCAGGCAAGTCTTCGCCGCGTCCGGGCTCTCGCCAGAGAAGAGATGACCGATCAAGACCTCAATCACCGGCACCGGTAGCGGCACCGGCACCGGCGTCGGTACAGGCACAGACGCAGACACAGACACAGGCACAGGCACAAACACAAGCACAGACACAAACAGAGGCACCTACACCCGCACCCCGATCCCCTCCACAACCGGCTGCGCCCACTCCAATTCCTGTGCGTGAGACGCCCAAGCAGGAGCAACGGCCACCGGCACCAGAGCCAGCTCCCACTCCCACTCCCGTCAAATCGCCCCCTAGAGGCCCGGCAGCTTTGAGGGCACCACCCACCGGTCCTGCAGCAACCAGGAACCTGGCACCGCCTGCAGCGCCATCAGCAAGCCCCGCCACTCGTCATCCTCCTCAGACTCCCAGCGGTCCGTCCCGACCCGACACGTCTAGTCCGCCCGTACCACCCTCGGGACCCCGTGGCTACGTGCCTCCTTCCCGAGGAGGCGGCTTCGCGCCCCGCGGAGGACGTGGCGGAAACAGCTGGTCAGGCATCTCCCGTCACAATTCCGTCACCAGCAACACCAATGGCCCCGCTTCATCGGTTTCGCCCTCCTCCGGTGGCCCGCCCACCGGCCCCAGCAACGCCAACAACATCCCCACGGGCCCTCGCGCGTCCACAGCCGCCAATGCTGCATCATCCGTCTCCGCCTCCGCAGGCTCAGGAGTCGTCACCTCCACCTCCTCCCCTTCTCCCTCCCTCAGCAGCTCCGCAAAGCCGTTCAACCCACCCACCGGCCCCGCGGCTCACGCCCACTCCCATGGCCACCACGGTCCGCGCGGCCATCAGCAGCAGTCCCTCACCCTTGCGCAATCCCTCATGGCCAGCATGCCCCCCATCATTCCCGGCGTCGGCAAGTTGGACCCGTCGATTGGCTCTGCCATGTTGACGGGCGTCACCAAGGATCTGGACCCGCACCATCGCAAGCTGATGGAGGACGAGGAGCGTATTCGGGAGGAGTTGAATGCCAAGAAGGAGAAGCTGAGGAGGAGCTTGAGGATGTGGAGCAAGATGGAGAGGGAGAGCAAGGCGTTTGAGTTGAAGAGTGATTTGAGTGAGCGGAGCTTGAAGAATCTGGCGGGGGAGGGGTTGGGGGGTGCTGCTTTTTAGTTGAGAACGAACGAGTGGCACATCCGTTGGTGATAATGGAAGGGTTACCGGATGGGGTTTGTCTGTCTGTCTGTCGTGCTCTGCTGATTCTGATATGATATGGTATGGTATGGTATGGTATGCGAGCATACGAATAGACGGTTTGTTTGGTTTGGTGATGGTGATGCTAGACTACAGTAAGTAGTACGGCAAATGCATGGATGGGTTTCAATAATGCATAAAATAGATCACGTAGCTGGAAAATCAATAAAACACTGACGATGACTTTTTTCTATTCCTAATAACATGTGAGGTTGGACGTGTGCGTGCCGTGTCTTGGATACCTCTGGTGATCAAAACGGGGCAGAAATGAGAACAGCAAAAAGTAAAAATGTTGAGTGTACTTATTCAAACTAAGAACACATCTTACTGTCCTGTTCGTATTTCCCTACGCTTCCTCTATTGTTGTCTCCTCACAACGTCTAGTTCAGTTTACAGAGTATCATACATACAAGATTGACATGTCATCAATACCACGAACCAACAAACAACATAGAGAACCAACTCACTGGGCAACCTTCTTACTTCCTTGCTCCTGCTGTCATTGTCATTCATACATACAATTTATCTATCCGATCGTTAGAGTATGCTAAGTGAACCCGCAAGAAAAGTCACGGTCGTTAATTATGATAGTAGTAGTAACGGTGTTGCATAATGGGTGGTGATCTTGCCACTCATGTTCTCAGCTACCTTTAAAGCAGTAGCCAGTCACCAGTTCAAATAAATTACCTGCTTCCAGCTCATTGACATCCACTCCGTCTCCTACCGTCTTCACCCTTCTCCTATTGCCCTCTTCTTGTTCACTTTTCTTTTTCCCGCTTTTTTTTTCTTCCCCTTTTTCGCTGTTTCGCCTTTCTTTTCTAGAATACACCTGACTTACACCTGACTTACTTCACTTCTCGCCCTTCCGCTTCTTCGCGACTAACTAACTAAATTTATAGTGTAGTAGTACCTCAAAGCAACCGGGACCTCCTCAGCCATCAAGGTGGCCAAGGTGGTTCAAGGTGAACAACGTCATCATCAGCAGTGTTTTCCACTTTGTTACTTTGGAAGTAACGCCGTCCGTCAAAAGGGGGCCAGAGCCAGGGCCATCAAGGTCCCCATCAAGGTCCCCCAGCCATAGAATGGACGGAGTCTGCTTGCTTCATGCCTCTTGCTATTCCCCATTCGGACCAGTCCAGTCCTGTCTCTCCTGTTTTCTATGTACATGACACCTCCTCCTCCGGTTCCTGATTGAGATACGTGGCGGACAATCAGAGCAGAGATTGATTACCTTGATTACCTTGACGGTCTATGTAGGTACATGTAATCCTGACAGGTATAGACTGACGACTGATGAAAGACCCTTGACAGCTTGACGTTCTCTCAGTCCACTCACCCACCCATGTAACATTCAGTAGCGGACGGCAGCGGGCGGCAAGCGGATAGACCGTTCGTTGATCGGATAGCCCGACAAGGCGTTGTCAGACCACACTCACAGTCGATACGACAGTAACGGTGACAGTGAATACTACCTACCCTTCAACTTCGCCTCATGTTGTCATCGTCATACCACTGAGGGAGATTGCCAATCATCAGTTGTTAAGGAACACCGTGCTCTCAGGCCACTGGAAATTACGGTCAAGCTAGAGTTAGGTCAATCAATTGAAGGTGTAGTAGGTCACATCAAGAGAGACATCTGGTTAGCAGGGTATTGATCTACTTTTCATCATACGCTGTTGATACTTACCCTCACCGAAGGAAGGCTTTTGTTTCAATGTTTTGAGCACTTCACTGGTGCTAAACCGTCGCAGGAGGCCCCAGGCACTCAGTTGCGACCTGTACCCGTCCCACGCCCATGGGTAGCACCAAGTCGCGGTCAACTGGAATGATAGCCATCCATACACGGCATTTTTGAGATAGAAAACAACTCGTATCACAATGCGCAATTAGGAACAGAACTGGAAGTGAACTTGGTATCTATTTGAGTTCGGATATTATTTTACTTTAAGCAGGACTGCCCGAGATCCAACATGCTCGAGTTCAATCCCATGGAATCATTGCCCTTTTTTTTTCTTCATATCTAGGAAAAGACCATTACTTCATAACCGTGCGGGTACGCAACCGATTTAAGCCTTCTTGGCATCGACCTTGGAGATGTAGGAGATGAGGTCGAGGACACGGCGAGAGTAGCCCCACTCGTTGTCGTACCAGGAGACAAGCTTGACGAAGTTCTTGTTGAGGGAGATACCGGCCTTGGCATCGAAGATGGAGGAGGCGGGGTTGCCGTTCATGTCGGAAGAGACAACCTCATCCTCAGTGTAGGCAAGGATGCCAGCGAGGGGACCCTCAGAGGCCTTCTTGATGACCTCCTTGATCTCATCGTAGGTAGCACCCTTCTCGATGCGGGCGGTAAGATCGACAACGGAGACGTTGGCGGTGGGGACACGCATGGCCATACCAGTGAGCTTGCCGTTGAGGTCGGGGATGACCTTGCCGACGGCCTTGGCGGCACCAGTGCTGCTGGGAATGATGTTCTGAGCAGCAGTGCGGCCACCGCGCCAGTCCTTGGCGGAAGGACCATCGACGGTCTTCTGGGTGGCGGTGTAAGAGTGGACAGTGGTCATGAGACCCTCGACGATGGTGAAGTTGTCGTGGATGACCTTGGCAAGGGGAGCCAAGCAGTTGGTGGTGCAAGAGGCGTTGGAGATGACGTCGGCGGAGCCATCGTAGGTCTCGTTGTTGACACCCATAACGTACATGGGGGCATCAGCAGAGGGGGCAGAGATGATGACCTTCTTGGCACCACCCTTCAAGTGGGCGGAGGCCTTCTCGGTGGTGGTGAAGACACCAGTGGACTCGACAATGTAGTCGGCACCGGTCTCGGACCAGGGAATGGCAGCGGGGTCGCGCTCAGTGTAGAACTTGACCTTCTTGCCGTTGACGACGAGGTCAGCACCGTCAACCTCGATGGTGCCCTTGAAGTTGCCGTGGGTGGTGTCGTAGCGGAGCATGTAAGCCTGTAAGAGGGATGATGGTCAGTCTTGGGTTGTCATGTGAGACAAAGGATGTATGTGAGCAAGGCCAACTTACAGCGTACTTGGGCTCAATGAAGGGGTCGTTGACAGCGACGATGTGGATGTCATCGTGCTCAATGGCATTGCGGAAGACAATGCGACCGATACGGCCGAAACCGTTGATGCCGACCTTGACGACCATGTTGACTGTTGGAGTGAAGACGAGTAAGTATCAAGACCTTGTGAAGCAAGTTGTTGAAGGTTGCAAGATGATGATGAGTGGTAGGATGAAGGAAAGTCTGGGTTATAAAGCCGGAGTCGTCTGCCTGCCCTTCCTTATCCTTTTCGGTCTCGTCCGTTCACATGTTTGCGTGGCAGAACAATTGGACACGAGGAGCGTCCAAAAACACGGAAGGACCGACTGCAGGCAGGATCGGGGAGGAGCGATTCCGAGGAACCCTTCTGATGCCACCTCTACCACCAGCACCCATGACAGTCCGATCTGAGTCTCGTCCACTTCCTCTTGGGGGGAAACAGACGCAGACACAGATGCTGTACACAGCTTGGCAGCGAGGCGGGAGGAATTGACTGAGGATGAGATGGGACGGGGGGTCAGGAAGGTGCGGGGTAGCTGCCGCCTCTGCTTCTGCTTTTGCTTCTGCTTCTGCTGCCGCCGCCGCCGCCGCTGACAAAGGAAGTGACGATGATTGGAAGTGTTGAGGAAGGAAGCTCGGTTTCTGGAGATGCGGGGGCAGTCACAACATACCTGATGTGGTTTGGAAGAAGAGTTTTGTTTAGAAAGATGAAGGTATCGCGAGGATGATGATGAAGCAAGAGAAGGAAAGAAAGGAAAAAGTTGGGAGGCAGGAGGAGATTCTTGTACTATCTATTATCTAGTTTCCCAGCCGACTCCAGCTGCCCTGCTTGCGTCCAGTCTGGTTATCAGCCTGTAATCCCCAGTCGGCAAGGAGGGGCAAAAGAGGAGGGGAGCTCCTCATCACCCCTGCTAACGCTCTCAATGCCTGCCAAATGTCACCGTGGTGGCATGAGCGACATAAATTTGGTTTGAGGGTGGGGTGGTCAATGGGTGGGTGGTTTCTGCTCGTTCCTTCCATCCCACCAGCCGCCTCCCATCGTGGTTGCATCATACGCTTTGCTCCATGGTGGGCTGTGATGGTGGGACATGGTGGGATGAGGTGGGGCCACTCTCCAATGGCTTGGCGTCTAGTGTTAGCGCAGTACTCGGCCGCGCCCTTGGCATGAAGAGATTCCCATCCTTTTTTTGCTTTGAAAGCCGCCGACAAGAGGCAACAATGGAACAAGCTCTTTGCCGGAGAATCCGTGATTTACGGTCACGCTATGTGCTTCACGGGTTCAGTCTTTGTAATACCAACTGAAATGAGTCAACTTGAACATGTCGATGCTGACATTGCTGACTGCTCCAATTGCGAGCCTCGGCAATTCCCCAACAAGCAGCCAGAGCACTCCGTCACCGGGGCCGCGACGCCAGTCTCGTACCAGGCTAACGGGCCAGGCGCCGAAATACCCAGAGGATCACTTTTCTCATCGGGCCTTTGTTTGCTGGGGAGAGAAAATCGGCAACGGGGATCAGGCTGGTTCTTTCCGTCTGGACTGTTTGGCTTATTTTCAGGCTATCGATACCTCTAGTCTTGACAGCTCGAAATCGCTCATGCATCGCGTTACATGCCGTCCTCCGTCGGCGACTGATTATAACACCATCATCACCAGCATCGACATCAAAGAACAGCAATGGCAACAAC
>NW_009799102.1:1102980-1180732 GCF_000213175.1 Neurospora tetrasperma FGSC 2508
GAGATTCCCATCCTTTTTTTGCTTTGAAAGCCGCCGACAAGAGGCAACAATGGAACAAGCTCTTTGCCGGAGAATCCGTGATTTACGGTCACGCTATGTGCTTCACGGGTTCAGTCTTTGTAATACCAACTGAAATGAGTCAACTTGAACATGTCGATGCTGACATTGCTGACTGCTCCAATTGCGAGCCTCGGCAATTCCCCAACAAGCAGCCAGAGCACTCCGTCACCGGGGCCGCGACGCCAGTCTCGTACCAGGCTAACGGGCCAGGCGCCGAAATACCCAGAGGATCACTTTTCTCATCGGGCCTTTGTTTGCTGGGGAGAGAAAATCGGCAACGGGGATCAGGCTGGTTCTTTCCGTCTGGACTGTTTGGCTTATTTTCAGGCTATCGATACCTCTAGTCTTGACAGCTCGAAATCGCTCATGCATCGCGTTACATGCCGTCCTCCGTCGGCGACTGATTATAACACCATCATCACCAGCATCGACATCAAAGAACAGCAATGGCAACAACGTGGGTATACTACTAACAAGGACCTGCTCACCTGACACGGAGCATCCGGTACGGTACGGAGCGGAAAATGGAAACCAAGGCAGTCGGTAAGGAAGAAGACGGGATCCAACATGGTCATTATGGTGTGGGCTACGGGAATGCTTGGAGGCATTTGTCTCAAGACCGCCGACGACGGCGACAGTCTTCCCATTTTCGTCGTTTCCCCATCCGCCCCCCTCTCGCCGAGACCCTCAGTTCAAGCGGAGCTGCAGTCTGCACCGTCTCTTTTGACTGTCCACGCTGTCAGTTTTAAGACATCTGTTGGCCGCCTTTTGTCCTCTCACGAATTTGTTAATTTATTTGCTTTGTTTCTCGTGTCCACCTGGACCAACAAAGTCTCTTATCGAAAGCTCTCTTGATGACTGGATAGTAATTCGTCATGATCTTGCTCCCAAGTGGATTGCATGGCCATAGCTCCCGTTCGGCAGCTCATCTGCTCCACTCCAATATATTTTGCTTGTTGGGCTTTGAGAGAAGGCTTGAAACGATGCTTTCCCTGCTGTTACTGCGCCACAAGTGAAGCCACCGCTAGAAAAAAAAAAAATCAACCAAGTGAACAGCAGCCACACATCATACCCAATCCCTAGTTCATCCTGGTGTACCGACACATGCCAAGCCCGAGTGTCGGCTGGTTGGCTGGTTGGCTACGTACAATATCCAACATCAACAAAAACAGACACTTTCTCATTATCCCAGCTTGTGCCCTGCTAGACAACACCCTCGATGGAACGCGAACCATAGTGGATCTGGGGAAAAGGCAAAAGGAACCACAACCGTCATCGCCCGGGCTTTACCGCAACTTTAACTTTGATATTGTGGACAAGGCGGGATCGTCTTCACATCGGTTCGCGGGGTAGATGAGGAGCTATCCTTGACAGTTCGTGGGAACGGCGATTCATGCCCCTGGCTAAAACCGACCCAAAGACGCCCAAAATGCACCTATAACCCTGGCGGAACCCTGGCCCTTCGGCAACACCATTATCGTCGGGCCCCATTCACCGGAACGGTCCGGAGGAATGCTGCCAGCTTGGCTCGGTTCCCGACTCATGTTGGCGGTCCCTTTCCCTGGAATAGCCACACGCCCGGTAACGATCGATAGGCAAAGCCGCCTGCTCGCGGCATTGGCATTCATGCTCCCCGGATTTCGAGCTGTCAAGTAGCTGCAGCTGTCCAAAAGAAGGGTCCTCCTGGTCACCGTCCAGACCCTCACTTGACGTCACACAACATTGGCTGTTAGGATGCGGCTACGAGACTGCTGATACCCTATCACTTACACGTTCGTGACGGTCGGCTAATGATATCGGATATGATGAGCAGCTCTAGGTGTACAGTCACTCGATTCCTGGACAGTTCCCTACATCTCGATCCGGACAACATAAATTGATGATTATCGTTACAACAAGAGACGGATTCAAGAACAGCCTGGTTCAGCAAGGTCAACTGTTGGTCTTGTCGGGATTCTATTGCGGTATACCCGCGGATGTAATCGGGTCGCCGGATGTGCTCGGCCCATCCGCTTCCCTTATCTGGACAACCACACGATCACAAGATCAACATCGAACCGACGACAAGCGTTCGGAGCATCCGCCCTATCAGCTACAATGGATCTAGAACGCGTTGATGCACCTTGATGGCATGTAGTCCAGGGGAGATCAGCAAGATCTTCAGGTGTTCGGCCAAGAAAAGCAAGACCATTGTATACACCCCTGACTGAAGTAAACAAAGCGTTGTCGAACCAGGCTGGAACATGACACTCCTCAATTTCAACAAAACAACATGACCAAAGTCTTCCTTCGGCCACTTACGAAATACATGACCATCAGATTACACTGCTGATACGATTCATCTTGATGCATGGTGATGGTTTCAGGCTTTGGACTAAAGCTATTTTGGCTGAGCGCACCCGCTGGAAGAAGTTCTTACACCCATGCGGTATCAAGGGTCGACTACGGGTTGCACTCAGGTACCTTTCCGAAACTGTGCATTGCATGGCGATGATCTACCGCGACCGGGCCGCATTACTTTTTTTGTACCACAAGTACAATATTGACGGGGTCAAATGTTGCTCCAACAAGCGTCATTACACTTCCCGATTCGACGCGACTCCCATAGTGCGATGGCCTTGGAAGACCTCTGAAATCTCTAAAGGATCCCTATACCGTTGGCATTTATTCTTTTGTGCATTTGGCACATGAAGTCGACATTTGACTGTCCATCATATAGGGTGATTAGGCAAAAAATTACGAGTGTCCTGTCCGGAAGACTGTCTGGCCGGGTCTGGCTGGAGCCAGACTGGATATCTGCGCCCACGAAGGATAATCAACTGTACATGTTCGCTGCATCGAACCGGTAACAGACGGCCGTCTTCATGTTGGCTTACAGGTACAGTTCTCAGTTTTATGTTTCCTTGTTCCCCCGTGGGTCCAGACACTTGCCCCACACCAGTTCCCCCACGAACACTCTACTCTGTCTTTCCCAAGGACATTACTTCAGTAGTTTTGACATTTCCTTGCGTCTGTCCCCGCCTGTAGAGACTCGATGCTTGCAGAGTTTACAAGTCGGGATCACTGTCTGTGTCAGGGTTACTGACTCTGGCCTTCCGCTTCTCCCTCCCCTGGTTTTTCTGTGTACCGCTCCCGTTCCCATTCGTGTTCTCCTCCCCGCCTCCATTCCCATTCTCGTTCTCGTCCCCGTGCCTATTCTCGATATCAACCCCATCCCCACCCTCCTTCCCATAATCACCATCCTCCAAGCCCACATCCGTCCCCCTATCCGCTATCTTTGTCCCCATCTCCCTAAATTGCTCCGCGATCATCGCTATTAGCTGCCCTTCGGTCGCCATGTCGAGCGCTTTCCTCGTGAAGATTTCCATATTATCGCCTTCGTCCAGGGCGGCTACGGTGTCTTCTAGCGCAATAAGTCGCTGGCAGAGGTCGCCTGTGATGATCTTGAGGTCATCGATGCGGTCCCAGATGTATTGGTAGAGGGAGGCGATTTCGGAGTAAGTTGGCTTGGGCTTGCTGGTGGTGGTGATGGCTGAGTTTGCCGTATTTGACGGTAGAATCGGAGGGAGGGATTTGCTTCTGGTGATTCGTGGCGGGAGAGGGCTTGGTGGCTTGGGTTGGGAAGTGAAGAGGGGGGCTGGCGATGAAGGAGGTGGAGACAGTGAGGATGATGTAGCTGGATGGAGTCTCTCACTTTGAGAGTCGTTAGGACCTGGACTAGTCATCTGCGAGGAGAGGGGAATGAAGAAAAAAACTGTTGGGGCGTGGCGAGAGTTTTGGCGTTGCGGTTGGGTATTGGCACTATTGGAGAAATACCTCAGTGTAAGTTCCATTGGTGTGCGCGATACTAACTATCTGCACGTTTCATATAGTAAATTAAATCGCACATTCATCCCAAAGAACGTACTAGAGTATACTCGTTTTCTCAAGACAAGTCGATTGGATCTGCAATCATCGACCTCATTCTGCTGCCTCAGTTTGATGCGATCACAATATCTCAAACGGCCCCCCACAAGCGTAATCCGTGGCCGCCATGTACAAACTAGCAAAGCATTATTGTAACGGAAAAG
Organism: Neurospora tetrasperma FGSC 2508; assembly: GCF_000213175.1. NCBI lineage: Eukaryota > Fungi > Ascomycota > Sordariomycetes > Sordariales > Sordariaceae > Neurospora > Neurospora tetrasperma. Next base: position 1,107,111 of record NW_009799102.1, read on the forward strand.
CATGGACAATCTCATACATTCAGGTATATCTCTTTCCATTTTATCTTGAATGATGGATGTCCTGCCTGTCTCATTTTCACTTTCCATTGATAGCTTGAACATACAGGAATCGACGAGGTGGACTCTTGCTTTGTATATTTCATTAGTGGCCCAATTCTCTCATCAACTTTGCTCCTCTTCTCGGCTACCGCAGCAAACGCGAACACGCGGCCCAACACCCAAATATCATCAACACCCCCAAACAATGGAGGTGACGACAACGACGGCCATAATAGCACCAGCATCACAATGGAACGGACAAAGGAAGCGTAAATGTCAAGGATATTGTTAAGGCTATGGGAAGATATGCGAGATAAGAATTAGGATGGTGATCAAGACACCAAGAGCTGAGCAGGTATTGAGGACAGAACCATGCCTAACAGAAGCATTGGGAAGAGGAGAAAGAGGAAGATACCTATAGTCATCAATACCTCTATGTTGATCTATTTGTTCCCAAATGGCTACAGCTGGAGCAAGTCTCGCTGGGCACTCAAAGATGAACAACTCAAGCACACATCGATATGTCATGTCACGAAGCTGGAGCAAAATGTGAATTGCAATGATTTTTGACAACTACCATAATAGCTGTTTCCAAACGATATCACTTCTCTCGCCAATCCGCTGAGGGTTTTTTTCCTACCCTACCCTCTCCCGCATCCATAAACCACTCCAACTTGATTAGAGTTGATGCTTGAGAGAGCATCTAGCGAATTTTCCAAGAGACATTGCCTCCCACGTAAGGTGAAGCATCAATTATGTATCATGTCTTGGTGTGCTCGTGAGCTGCTCATATGATCATAACCTCGTAGCCTCGTAACGTCATAACCGTCGTATCTGTTCATCCATGAATCCCTTGTCGACGAAAAAAAAAAAAAGAGAGAGGAAAAGCGCTTGAAAATGCATGATGGGTATCTCGGGGTATCTGGGTATCATCCTCCCTCCTTCCAAGTGCCAAGTGCCAAATCAGAAATATGTAAACCCTGTCCGAAACAAAAGTGACTGTTGGTTGCCATGAAACTGTACTTTGTGCTGTTGTTGTGCTAAACAGCACTGCCAATCATGAACTGACTGCCACTTTGTAAGATTAGTGAAAGCAGGTAAGGAAATGAGAAAAAGGAAATCGTATCCGTTTGTCGATCTGTTTGCCGACTTTATTTGTTTGTTTGTTGATCTGTTGTCAACTGGCTGTGTGCCGATGTCTTGAATGGCCGATACATAAGACCAAATCTTTCGCGCGTTCCACCAGACTGTTTGTTGATGGATGTTGCTGGATGTTGGACGTTGAAGCCTTTCAGACACCAATCATTTCTGCGCCACCTAAATAGAAGAAACACTTTCCGTCCACCTGCTCTGTGTTGTATCACACAAATCGTTCACTCCTTTCGCAGAAGCCCTCGCCATCTACTCGTCCTCCTCCATCTCGGCCAACTGAACCGGGTTCTCACCCTTCTTCCACTGCTCGAACCAAGCCTTGGTGGTGAGAGTCCCAAAGAACGGACGCAGCGCGAGCAGATTCTCCTCAGCTGTCTTCCAACTCTCCCAACGGAAACCGCCGGGGATCTCGTCGTGGTGGCCGCAGGCGAACAAGCCGCTGCTGTGGACCAGGTTGATAAAGTACTCCAGATGGCTCACGTCGCGCTCGGTGCCGCTGCCTGTCGGTGACAGATTGAATCGGGCGATGATCTCACGATTGTCAGGAATGAAACGAGGGCTGGATTCGGGGATGGGATAGATGACAATGTCGCTGCTGGCACTGAGGATGGCGTAACTGCTGGTGTTGCCGGTATTGGTGCCGTTGCTGTTGCTGGCCGCAGACGATGAGGTCGAAGAGGGGGCTGATGCAGGGGCAGGGGACGAGGAGGCCTGCGGTGGGTTTTGGACAGGCAGTGGGTTGTGAGAGAACGATGGGCTGCGCTCAGTCGGAAGACTAGTGAAACCAAAGGCGATGGCGGCTTCGCTGAGGGGGACAGGGCGGCGGGGAGCCGGGGCATAAGGGTCGTCCTCATCATTGTTTTGCTCGTTGACTTCGTCGTCATCAAGCAGGGTGAGCAGTCGTCCCTCGATGTCGTAGGCAGGCTCAAACTCCTCTTGAGTGGGAGCCGGCTGCTCAATGGCGGCCTGCTGTCGGAAGAGATCTTGTTGCTGAACAGGGGCAGGCTGCTGTTGATCAAAAGGCTGCTGCTGCGAGAATTCTTGTTGCTCTATGACAGGCTGCTGCTGAACAGGAGCAGGTTGCTGCTGAGCAAAGTTCTGTTGCTGAGCGAGAGGCTGTTGTTGCGCAGTGGGAAACTGCTGCTGAACCGGAATCTCCCTGGGCGTCGAGACAAACTCGAGGAAAGCAGGCATGATATTGGCGGGAATCAAGTAGAAGGCGCGGTCCTCAAAGACGTACATGGTGCGAGGGGAGTTGAGACCGGTACCCGCGCCTTTTCCGAGACCGAACTTGGCCGAGGAGGCCGACTTGGACAATCTGCCCTTAACCTTGGCCTTCTTCGACACTTTTCTCTTCTTGGCCGGGGTGTCGCTGACATTTGGGGTGCGAGTCGAGTTGCCGCGCTTACGCTTTTTGGGAGGGCTGCTGGGCTCAGGGGTTGTCACGTTGTTCAGTTGGGCCTGCTGTTTTGTGTCAGTCAACCTATCGAAAATATTGGGAATTGCAATGCTTACCTGGTTGGCTTGCTTCATGGCGTTGAGTTTAGCATTTTCCTGGTTGAGGAAGACGACAAGAGGGTCGTTCTCGATGCCGTTGCTGGGAGGGGCAGGCGTAATAAAAGGGTCATTGTTGAAAAGATTGTTGTGGGCAGGAGGAGGCGCACTTCCTTCTACGGGAATATCCTGCAAGATCGCATTGCTGGCAAGAGTAGGGTCAAAGAGAGGATCGTTTTCAGTGACCTTGTTGGCAGCAGGAGGCGCATATCCTTCTACAGGAGCATCTTGGGAGATCGCATTGCTGGCAGGAGCAGGCGCATTTTTGCTCGTGGGAACACGCTGGGGGATCGAATCGCTGAAGTTGCGAAGGGGGGCATCGAGGTCATACTCATAGTCCTGGGGGAGGAGCTCAGCTCCCCAGAGATACTCGCTGATGGCAGCTTCGTCTTGGTAACCGTTGTCGCCAGCCTCAGAATCGGCAATCTGCTCGTCGTTGGTGGGAGTCTTATTTTTCCTGGCTTTCTTCGTAGGGCGTTTTGCGGCAGGTTTCTTTGGCAAAGAGGCCCTCTTCTTAGCCGACTTCTTGGGCGTGGAAGCCTGAGGTTGTTGAGCGGGAAATGGGGTTGTGGGAATATGAGGAAAACCTTGGTACTGGGCATGCCCTGCGCTTGGGAAAAGTTGATGTTCGTGAACATTGTGCAGGTTCTCTGATGCAACGTTTAGAGCCTGCTGCTGGGGATTTGCAACCGGCAAGGCAAATGATGCGAAGGGATCAACCTGGCCATAGTTGACATCTTGCAGTGGTTGACCAAAGGCAACGTTGGGGCCCGTAAGATCAACGTTGTCGCTTGTGAGATCAACAAAGTTCTGATGATTCTCGCTCGCAGGAGAGAAAGATGCCGACAAGTCACCAAAATTGTTGTTTTCGATTCCCCAGCCAGCTGAGAAGTCTTGGACAGGAGAGATGTTGAAAGAGCTCGGTGAATCACCAGCGTTGCCAGCGGGAGAGGTGTTGAAATTGTTGAGCGAATCCGCGACGGGAGTGGTGTTGGTAGAGTTGTGTGAAGTCTGGCCGGGAGAGTTGTTGAAAGATGTTTGCGGAGTCGCGGCGGGAATGATGGTGAAAGAGTTGTGCGAATTCTGGACAGGAGTGTTGTTGTTGAAGAGATCATACGAGTTGTCGGCACGCGGAGTCATCAAAGACACTGACGAATTGGCGCGGCTCTGATGGGCAACTTGCGACGTCTGATCATGGAAGAGGTTCTCGGATGGCCAGTTGACGGCATTCTGAGAAATGACGTTCTGCTGCTGCTGCTGCTGCTGCTGCTGAACCTGGAGATCGCCAAAGTCGTCGAAGTTGAAATCGTCATTGACAGACATCATCAAAGCCTGATCAAGCTCAAAGTCCTCAAGGTTCAAATCGCACAGCGGGCTGTTTGAGGTTCCCATGGCATTCTCCTAGATACCATGGGGACCCAATTGCTGCTGGGCATTGAACTCAAAAGAGTTGTTGGTGATGTCAGGGTGAGTGGCTCCCTGCTGCCAGTTCATCTGCGCCTGTTGGGGATGATACATAACCTTCTGGGGTTGTTGCAAGTTGTGGCCATGCTGCTGGGGGTGCTGAAAGACTTGGGCATGCTGTTGAGGAGACTGTGACGGTTCAAAGTACTGCTGAGGGAGATCGCTCTCCTGAAAGGTTTGCGCAAAGACCCGACGCTGTCCGCGATGCGGGGCCTGCTGGACTGGTGAAGGCATCTGCATCTGGTAGTTGCCAGGCTGCATGAATAGATTCTGAGGTTGAGGTCCTCCAAATTGCTGCTGAGGCAATTGACCTTGCTGGCGCAATTGGCCGTGCTCAAATTGCTGCGGATGCTGCTGCATTGCGAGAATGTTGTACGATGTCGCAAAAGGTGGCGAGTTGAAGCAGAAAATGCGACGAGAAATTGGAGAGGAGAATGGAGAGACAGTTACTGTAGAAAGGCAGTGAAGAGACGGAGTTGATGGAATCAATTGGGATTCAAGATGGTGATTGAATGGGTGGAAAAAGTTGAGATGGTTGGTGGTGGTCGAGTTTGGGTCCAAGTGGTTGGTGATGGATGAAGCGAGGAAGAAGTTTGGGAGAAGAGAGGAGGGGTCGGGGCCGGGTTGAAATAGTAAAAAAAATTCTGTGTGCCCTGTGCAGAAATTTTGCGTGGAGCCTGCGGCCAAGTCGATGTTGGAAATGGTGTTGAGGCCAAAGTAAGTTGAAGGTGAGGTGGTGGTGAGAAGTGATGGGTTGGTGATGTTGAAGCCGACGGCTGACCCGAAGAGTGTCGTGATATCAAACTCGCACACATTGGCGGCACAGCTAGAATAGAAGGCAGTGGCTCCACATGCTTTGACTTGAGCTAATTATCATCCAATGTTTAGGGACAGACTCTTCACTTTGTAAGACGAAGAAGAATATGTTATTGCAAGAGTCGCTATTTCGCTAATGGTGATATCGAAAGATGAAAGAAAGTCTACTCGATCAACCACCGTTGTCCCTCTATGCCCTTTTGATGGCTTCCTACCTATCAGTGACGGGATACGAGATATAACCATGGCATCGTGCTTCTTCCATCCCAAATCAAAGAAGAAAAACCCACCCAGAAACCTCAAAGCTCAAATCGTTCCTCCTCCGGGAGACTACATCGAAACGCAAGGTTGGCCGGCCGCGCCTTGGCAATTAGGAGCATTCACTGTGCTTCCCGGCGAGGAATTCTCGTTCCTCCTCTTACGTTACCGTTGAAAAACAGAGCCCTTTTCGTTCTCGCTTTTCCACCCCCAACACACAAGCGTTCAGTTCGCACTGCCCGCACGACCCGCACCCAGGTCCCCAGAGACAAAACATATCGAGGAAAAGATTTTCTTCCTCGTCTCCATCACCTTGCCCGCGGTTCGCTCTGGGAAGAGGCCATCTCGACATATCGATCACCGAAGAGGTCGTCTACGTCCTCAACGTCGTCGTTCTGGTCCTGATCCTGATCACGTTCCGCGCAGATAGGCATCGGTTCGCTCTGGGAAGAGGCCGTTTCGACATATCGGTCGCCAAACAGGTCGTCCTCATCTTCAACGTCGTCGTTCTGGTTTCTGACGAGGGAAGGTTGAGGAATGGGCGGAGGCGAGGTTTTCCTGGAGCGGGCCGCCGCCTCGAGACGCTGTCCAAAGTAGTCGGTCGAGGAGCCCGTGGAGCCGTTAATGGGGTCTTGTTGGCCGACTGGCGAAGGCTCCCGAGGTAGCGTCGGCTGTTGTGCCGCTTCAGCCTGCGCTTGCTGTTGTCCAGGTTTGGGCTTGTTCTTACTACCCTTCGGCCTCCCCGGACTCCGCTTCTTTGGAGGGCCGTCCTCCGGATCATTGGAGGAAGTTGTTGTTGCTTGTCCTCCACAGTTCTCCGGATCAGCGGTAGGTCTCTTTCTCTTCCGGCTGGTCTCCTTTTTGGGGGCTTGGGGAGGTTTAGGTGTCTTGCGCGCTTTGCGGGGCTTGGGTGCCTTTTTCTTCGCGTCGTTCTCATCCCTCCATGCCAACCACGCAAGACGCTCTGCCTCCCTTTGGGCCTTCTGCTCCGGCGTCGTGGTTTCCTCTTCCCTCGCCACATTCCGTACGGACTCTTGTAGAAGAGCGAGCCATTGAGCGTAAACCTCATCTTGCGAATCTTCCGAAGACGAAGACATGATGAGAACTGTCAAGATCTAGAGAAAAGGTACCAAGCGTTAACCAGAGCTGGCCACAGAAAGCGAGGAGTCGGTCCTAGCAGAGACAAAGAGAAGGGCAAAGGAGAACTGACGACTAGAAGAAGGAGAAGGAAAACACCAACGGCGAAGACAAGCTCAAGGAGGAAGGGTAACAGCGGCCACGATGTCGATGAAGCAAAGGCCGACCAGGACTTTGAGTTGAGCAACAACGCGTATGTCGGTTGTCACCGTCGTCGCTGTCGTCGGTTCAGGGGGGTGGTGTATCATTCGCGTGAAGACAACAACCGATGAGTGGGGTGTCATCCGGGTGAAAATAGGGGATGGGTAATTGCAAGAGAACTGATCGACGAGACAGAGCGAAGGGAGAAAAGACGCATGATACATGGTGGAAGAAACGATGATACTGAGTGGCATGAAACTGGCATTCACTTGAGCTGTGCAAACCTGAAGGGATCTCCAAGGTCACAGATGCAACAATACGGGACAATAACAGACAAAAGCAAGAAGAATAAGCATAGGACCTTGATGGCCCGCAAAACACAGGTTCCAAAGATTGAAGCTCTCACGGTGAATGGTTAACTTTAGGTTTTTGCTTACCTACTATGTGGGGATATCGACCAGGAGATATCAACGACCGACAGCCGATAACGGATGATCGAGGACCAAAGCAAAAGCTTGAGGGTCCAAAAGGGATAGTCCTGTGATGGAGGTGAAGGATCGTGAGTGTTGAGTGTTGTCGTGGATAGCAACGATGCTGCGAGGCCGACGACAGCGAGATTGGTGATGAATGACAGAGATAAAGGATTTGGTGGTGATAGATCAAGATTGAACAAGCACAGTAGACGGTAGAGATGGCTTATACTATTTGAAAGATACTCAGTAACAAATGGTGTCTTTTGGAACCTAAGTCTGAAGCTGGATAGAGAAGAAGAAAAGAGAGGAAAAAGACGGAGAGCAACATCGAGGAAGAGCGAGACTAAATAGCCCTTCCAACAAGCACATGTTCTTGGCTGACAACATCAGGAAAGGACTATTAAATCTTCATGCCCGGGTTAATAATTTATGTCAGGTATGTCTCTGCAAAAGAAACAAGATGTAGATGGAAGCAATTGCAGGCGATGACGAGGCATTCGTGATAATGCAAAGAGGACGGAGTTGCGGTTGACTCCCTTACCAGCCCTGTCAGCAGGAAAGACGAGATATCATGCTTCTCTTGCCGGGAAAACATGCAAGAAGTTCGAGGGTAGGAAGCCTACGAGTGGGAGATGGCTATCATGGTACTTTGGTCTAGGAAAGAAATAATGCCTTGTCATATGATGGTTGAGAATGGGTTCATTGTTGAAGCGAACAGCAAATACTGGGGAAAGCACCACGTTTCTCTTGGTTTTCATGTAGGGGATGACGCGGAATGTTGATGAGGTGCGTCGACAATGAGCAGGAATATTAGGTTAATGTCCGGGCAGCAGAATTAGGAGGCTGCGGAAGGCATGACTCTATCTAGAAGCTTTCGAGACGGCTGGCAACGATGAGGCAGTTGTTGAGGCAGTTGTAAATGCACGAGAAGGGGCTGCAACAACGTATGGGGGTCTGGCCTGGAGCGACAACGAGGCCCGGTGTTAAGGAAAGGAGGCGAGGATAAGGGCGAGCACTGGAAGGGCACTAGGTACCTCTGAACTATCCCCATAGGCCAGGTGTTGACTACTGAGAGAAGGGTTACTAAGAGATAGCATCGGTCTGAGCACTGTAAGAGCCCCTATTGACCTTAAAACGATAGGGCTACCCGCTACTCTACACCCTCAAGGGGGGCCCGGAGATGGGAAACCGCTGGATCGGTTGACAGAGCACCTAGCATGGGCAGGAAGCTCCCGACACAAGAGATGGAAGTTTCCACAAGCTTTCTCCATCAAGAGCGCTTCTGGGACCACTAAGCGTAAGCTTTCCGATGCTGAACATTGTTGACCAGCTGCTAGAAGTGTCATGGGAGGCTTCAATGACGGGTTCGGGGAGGAAGGTCGCTCCATCGGACCTGGGAAGCCACGAGACCCACTCTCAGAACATAATACTACACACGGTAATTTACCCCCCAAACTGCTTTTTGGGGGTGAAGCAAAGAGATTTGGGTGGCCACGGTGGCCATTGATTACGAGCGGTAACAGTACCTGAACGTACCGGACGCACGGCATGACGAAGAAACTCCTGGAAGGTCCGTAGGATGCGTGAGACCATCGGTGTCGTGGGCGTCGACATGCTTTCATGAATGATATTGCGGCAAGTCCAAAGGGAAACCGCACCCACAATGTTCAGATCATCAAGGATCAATGTAGCTGCTTAAACTGACGACTGCTTAACTCTTCCTCTCGTTGACCTAGATGTTGTACCCTTGGTTTTGCATCAATGGCAAAAGCTCCTGCCATCTCTTGAGTACTTTTTTTTTTTTTTTTTTTTTTTTTTCCCTTTTGGAACACGGAACCCGATCCCCAACGTGCATTCATACCTCCGAGAAAATCTGTCAAGCACAATCACACACACGTGAAACAGTGAGAGGGACAACTGGAACGAAAGGGAATCGTTAGGACATAGTGCTTCAAATACAATAGCCTACAGAAACGTGACAATGTCCCGCGCCTCCAGCGGTGGCTTTCACCAATACCGACGTCAAGTCAAGTGCAAGTGGCTCCCCGACCTCGCTGCAGTGGTAGCCAAATGGAAACCACAAACCCGCATCGCTCGACGACGGATAATTGCGCGACCAACATCGAGGATGCGACTACGAAGTTCCGGAACACCATAACGTACATGAAAATTGACATCAGCGCTCCGAATAGCTGTCAACGCAATCACATGCCAAAACTTGATCAGCGACGATGTTTTGTGGCATTGTGCTGGTCCAGTATGGTCGGCGAGCGGCCACCATCAACAAACTCCTGAGCACTGCTTTCGCAGCATTACTGAGCAGAAAGATCGGAATCATACATTAAACAAGGAGAATCAAAGACTGGCAGAGGAGCGGAACTCAAAAACCGCATTTTCCCACCTTTTTCGCCGATAATGGTGGTGATATTTGCGAGTGTCGCATCTTTCCAGTCACGACCTGACGTTGTTTTCGAAACCATGAGCAAGGATCTGACATGGAATCAACCAGCGGGAGACATAGACAGGTACCCGTTCCCGCAGTGTGCGCACATGATGACATCTGGTCATGGTCTCTCGTCGCAAGACCTAATATTTTGTTCTATTCAACCGATAAGTCTGGGATGCACTGGTCTAAACTACAAGACGCTGCTTCGGATGATACTAGTCTATGAAGACATCAAAAGCAAAATAGACTGACCGAAAACCAGCAGTCAGTTTGTGGTCTAAGCGATCATGTCTTTCAGAAAGAGACCGCAGCGCCATGGGACGGCAGGACCTTGGACACAGGGTGTCCGCATCCATCCCGACTTCCTCCACTTCCACTGCGCAGCCCAAACATATGTGTCACGGGGAGACGTCCAGAAAAGCTTATTTCCCTGAGAATGGGTGAATACAAAACTGCGGGAGAGGCCTTTGGGCGGTCTCCTATACGAGACACACGATCTGCTCCCCAAAACCGCCTCGGTCGCGGTTGTTCATGTTGTAGAAGTTGCCGTTGGCTGTTAGGGAGCAATGGATCTCGAGCGTCCACGGAATGCGCCGAGGCGCGGTTTCCCTGTACGTGGATGCTAGTTGCAGTCATGCCGAAGTGGTCCTGAAGCTGTCGTTAAAAGGTCTGTTATGGTTGCTCGAGGCAGGTAAAAGGCAGCCGTGGTCGCAGCGATGATTCGAAGACAGAGAGAGCGTTTTCCGGGGTGATAAGCCTTTTTTTTCGTTGCTGGCAAAGAGTTGAAGTGGGTGTTTCGTCGATAATCTTCGCAGAGCAGCGCATGCGTCCACTGTCGAAGGTGGGATGTGCTCTTGGTTCCACGAGTTGGTCAAGGGTTAGGGAAACTGTAGATGTCCAGAGCTGACGGGCTGGCAGCGTGGAGATGTCGAGCAACAGATCTCCAGCTGGCAGAGGCTGGCTGGATTACATGCCACAGATTATTGTAGCTGGCTGCTGTAGGGTCGTAGCTCATCGCGAGTGTTCGGAAAGCAGTCAAGGACGGAAGAGGTCATTGCCGGGTCACCTAGAAAACCTTTCTAGTCATCTGCAGTAACCTCTCGTCGATTGGGATGTCTCGAAGTCGGGATATAATCGATCGTCTTCGCCGGCTGGCGTTATGCGCTCTCGACCGTCGACCGGGACGCTGCGTCCTATCCGCCGAGACACTAGAGGGACTGTCAGAGAGAGAGAGAAAAAAAAATCGAGTCTATTATCATGTCTATCGAAGGAGATTTCGGTGTGGCGGCGGTGGTCAGGTTCTCGAGCGTAACTCAATGTCCCTTCTTAGCCTCAAAGTATATTGAAAGATTTTTGATAATGGGCGTCTCAAACTTCTTAGGTCGTTGTCGTCGGTACGGCCGCAATCAGGCTCGGTGTGGTCCAAAGTCATCTGCTGGCAGGATGACGATGGCCCTTGAACTGTTAGGAAAGCATGCTAAGACTGGTAAGTATGCTAACAACCGCCCTATGTGTCTAATATGGTAATCTGTACGGTTACGAAAGCTCCCGTTGTGAACCTCGGCGAAATAAGGCCCATTATGGCTTCAGGCCAAGTTCCTAGACGTCGGCCTCGGCGTGCGAGCTCGACAAAAGGCCGTGTTGAGTGCTGTTTCTCGAGATATCTGAAAGTGTCGAGGATGACGAGAACCTCTGTTAGTGTAACGTCACGGGGTTAACTGACCTTGGTTCTGACAGAGACCGTAACGGTTCCGTAGGTTTCACCCACCAGTCCAGTGAAGAGTGTCGGCGTCAGGCGCTGGGACTTGCCCGACAGTGTCGCGGAAGCGCTGAAGCCCTCTCGGAGCCTACTGGCCACGGTGGCTCACATGGTGGAGAAAGGTTTCATGGCCCATGTAAACGGGCATGATTCCGGAGACAGAGCGGTTAGTCATATTGCAGTTATTTGATGTGCTGTTGGGAAGAAGCAGAGGTGAGGCCATGCGAGGTAAGGCATGGATGGCGATACGGTATTGTACTGCAGTGTTGTCAACTTGCACCAGCAGGGTGTACAGAATAAAGAGCAAAACACTGTGATGGAGAGTTAGGATAAAGGGCTAGCCAAATAGCCAGTTCAACCCAAAAAAGGGGATGGAGAAAAAGTTATTGATGTTGCATTGTATATTTGCAAATATCAGAGGAAGGTCAAAAGAGAGTCGGGGGAAGTTAAATAGAAGAGTGAAAGTCGAGTGTCCTTGTTGCATATTGCTTGTGCCTGAATGATCAAATTTCTTGTAGGGACTCGGCAGGCAGCCAGTTCGATTGTCGTCGGTAGGTTAAGTCGTTGTTGAGACACAAGCCACACTCCAGCCACACTCCAGCCATGACCGCTGATTGCAGCCAAACAGTCAGCGGGTTCGATGAGGCCATTCCCAGCTTGAGACTGCTCAAAAGGGGCGCGATGGTGTGGGAAAAATACAGGTAGGGCGGGGCAGACATCAAGAAGTTTGGGCCCGTAGATAGGTTGACGGTATCCCAAGTGTTGGATCACCATCTTGACCTCATGCCTCGACTTGAAAGTGCTGTAGTCTCGGCTCCAAGAGGCCATTGCCCGTTGCTTGAGAAAGGTGTTGAAGTGAGCGGTACTTGAAACCAAAGGATTCGGTAATACGATCGTATCCTGGTGTGCACAAATGAATGGGAGGAATGAGCAGTAATGTTGCTGAGCGGTCCGGTACTGAATGGTGAGAACAGCGACGGTTGTTTGGTGGTTTGGGTCGACGTTTTCGTGGTGATTCGGAGTGGTAAAGCCTTCCGGGTTCTGTAAGGCTAGGGAATCAATACCAGTCAGGCTGCAATGTCCATGAGGCTAGCCTTGGGCAAGTAACGGGCGCTTCTGGTCTTGACGAGTAGATTACTCTTACAAGTCTGCGTAGACAGTCAAGCCGGAAGCAGCGACCGATGAGAGAAATGCCATAGTTGATTCTGCAACCTATAACTGCGGTCCTTGACCGAGAGGTATGTATCCTAATGTCTTTTTTCGCCGACTTCCAATGTGATCATTCTCCCTGCCATTTTCCCGATGAATAAAACCGAGCGCCTGATTATTCCTCTGATCATACGGATACAATCCCAAAACTATACTCTAACAACACCAAACATAATTTCAGATAACCTCCTCGACCATCTTCCTCTTCACTCCCCCAGTAAACACCTGACCGACAGGACCAGCCAGCATGTCTTCAGGCACGGCAATCCTGCTTCCGGACTTGTTGTTGATCCAGCGGACAAAGGTGGGGTCGGCCTTGGGCGGCTCGGCATCGCCTGCCGGAGTCTCGTCGCCGTTCAGAAGGGCGGCTTTACGGTTGGTCTTGGGCGCCTGTTTCTTCAGAAGCTTGTTGATCGTTTCCATCTGTTTCGCGCGGTGAGTGGTAAGTAGCTGTGCAGTTCACATCTATGAGGGGAAAAACAAGAAGTTGCGTACCTTCACCTCCTCGTTGCGCTTCTCGCTGAGGTTCCTCCTACGGCGAGCCATCTCGGCCCTTCTCATTGACAGCTCCTCAGCTGTAAAAACCTTCTTGGCTTGAACTTCGTCCGAGAGCTTCATGTACTCGTGAGACGCAACGCCAACCTTGGCTCGCTGACGAGCCGTCATCTTGGAGATATCCGGCGTGCCGCCACGACTACCGCCCTCCTCATCGCTATCCAGCTCAACTTCCTCTGCTTCAGCGTCATCCTCGGCGACCTCAATCTCGTCGCCATCGGCATCCATGTCTTCGTCCTCTTCCTCCTCGGCTTCCTCCGCATCGTCCTCGGCCGCAGCCATGTCCTCCAGTTCTGGATCCTCGGGCTCGCTTTCAAGCTCGCTGAGTTCGTCGTCGTCATCGTCATCGTAGTAATTTGTCTTGGGAGCAGCCTTAATCGTCGTTGGGGAGCTAGAAGGCACCTTTGCTGTTGCTTTCGCTTTATTGGGTGATGTCGTTGCTTGAACCTTGGAAACCGTGATGGTGGGTCGAGCAGGTGCGTCGTCCATGTCGACATCGCCATCTTCATCAACGTCCACATCTTCGTCTTCATCATCCTCTTCTTCCTCCTCCTCCTCCTCTTCCTCCTCCTCCTCCTCGTCGTCGTCCAAAACGGGCGCGTTGTTACTAACTTCAATCTCGTCCGCCTCTTCTACTTCCTCGTCGTCCTCCTCCTCTTCCTCCTCCATCTCGTCGTCCTCGTCCTCGCTGCTCTCAACAACGTAGCTCTTCTTGGCTCCTGGCCTGTTACGCCTACTAGCCGCAATGCCGGAGCTGGAGTTGCCGCTCGTGGCCTCTCGTAGCTTGTTGGAGGGTACCTTGACAGTCAACATGTTATGGCCGTTGGCGTCACTCCGGCTACTAGCTGGAGACGAGGGTGGGCGGCGCGCAGTGGTTGACCGGGATGATGACATGGTGCGCTCGGGGGTTACTCTGTCGGAATGGATCAGATCAGTAATCAAAGCGTTGGCGCGCTGGGCCGCTGAGCGGCGCGGACGTGAAGACATGAATGCTGGTGTAGAGGTATGGTCTATCTTGTGTAGTAGAGTTTTGGAAAAGGATGGTGTTATAGAAAGGAGTATCGTCTGAAACCGAGAGACACGAGCAAATGAGATGGGTCGAGGCGAGATGAGGCGATGTGGCTAATGACTGGCTCTGGTGATCCTGGGCAATGTGGCAGCGAGGTTTGTCATGTGTCTGTCTGAACTGGTCCAGGTGAAGTTCGACGAGCCGGGAATTTGGGTGGCAATGCCTTGTTGAACCCGGCGTTGGTTCCTTTGGGCACACGGAAGGGGGGCGCCTTGAATGACCAAGACCCTGATTATGAACGGGCTATGTTCTTTGATGGTGGTGTGTCGCTATGATTTGCTGATTTGATAGAAGCCGAAGTTGGGAAGACTCTTTGGCTGGCGAAGGAGGTGGGATATGGAAGCTGGCAGTTTGGTGTTTGTGTCTTTTAGGAAGTGCTGTTGGTTGTTGCTTGCGTGGGGTGAAGTGAGGTCCCGTCTGTCCATGGGCCCCTCTCTCCGCTTTGTAGGTGGTTGTTGTTGTGGTTGGATGACGCCGCCGTTGTCGTTTGGGTCGATAAGCCTTGTCATGCAACATAACTGTGCAGCAAGCACGTCTAAGAGACGGATATTGACGTCGCCTCGCTTCTTCTTTGCTTCCTCTTGGCTTCCAGCCTTTGCCGTTTTGCGGACAAGGCGCATCGGCATTGCCTTGACATTGGGCCAGAACCAGACTGTCGGTTTCACAAGGATAACTCCAGCGTCTCGTCTCGTTGGATGGAAATAGGTCGGGAAACCTTGTTGGAACCACAGTCTTTATTGTGTCGTTTGCGACATCTCGATTGTTTCTTGGATCCTCCCTTTGCGGTAAAGCACCCTCCCCCATATTTCCCCAATTTTGACTGCCGTGCTGACCATGCCTTCCAGTCACGATGGTATTGTTTTCATCCTCATTCTCGTCCTCGGCTCTTTCTCGACTCGGCTTCCAACCCCATGATCGATACGAAAGAGACCAACATCAGAAGCGACATGTCGCGTGTATGAACGATTCACTGCACTTACGATGATGAGATTCAAAATAGGCAGTCGAGCTACAGCTATAATCAAGTCGGATGGGCGTAAAAAAGACCTGCGAACTGTTGGCCCTGCTGACTACTTTCCGAGATCAAATGTTGGCGATGAGGGTGGCGATTCTCTGTTGAGAATGGTGACGTTCCGCAGACAGGACAGCAATGTCGTTGTTGCCTATCCTATCTTGATATCTAGCAACGCTACCTCTATACCTGCTGTGATGGTAGAGGCGGGTCTGGGCTCTATGGTTGGCGCTGAGTCGTAAAGCCGGATCGAGGGCGTCTCGCGAGGATGGCACGTCGGAAAGGATTGCAGAATCGCTGAGCTTCAGAAGACTCAATGGGAAGTAGATATCAGGGATCAAGGAGAGAGGTCGATATGAAGTATGGGGAAAGAATGGAAAGAATACCGTAATGTTTCAATATCGAATTATCCAGCTTCTGACTTCACGTCGACAAGTCGAAGTCGCGACCGTGATGTTGACTGTCTCCACCCACAGTCCCCGTCGGTCCCGCCTGGCCGCAGGAGGTCCAGTGGATGCCCGGTCAGTGGGCTCGGCCTTTGCCGGGGGGTGGGTAAAGTGGGTCTCTGCGCATTCAACCCCTGAGCCTACCGCTGGAACCCAGCTGAAAAAGCTCAGACCAACAGCACCAGATAGCGACACCCATGCCTCGGTAACAGGAGACGACAACCACGGCTGGAGGCGCTGAAAGACCAAAGTTAGGTTAATTCCCAGCCGCCAGCCATCAACGGCATCGCGAATTCACCCATACAATCCGTCCATTCAAATTCATCCATCCATCACCATCCTCGACTCCTCGCCGAACCGTTCAGATCACCTGGAGCAGCATCATACCCATCGTACAGACAGTTACAAGAACTGAATTCAGTCATTCAACTCCACCGCCATGGGCGACTCCGAAGAACACAAGGGCGCCGACACCCTGGCGTGGGAGAAAGCGACAGCCGACAACAACAACAACAACAACAACAACACATCTCAACCTCAGACGCAGGCTCAGGCCCCGTCAACATCGACATCCTCAAAATCCCAGCCCGCAGCCCAAACCTCTTCAGAAGCGCCAAAAGTCTCAGTCTCCCTCGAACAAGCCAGGATATTCCTCCAGGATGCGCAGGTGCAAAAGGAGACGACAGAGCGCAAGGCCGCCTTTTTGAGGAGCAAGGGCATCTCCCAGAGTGACATCGACGAACTGCTGAAGGAGGATTGGATTCGGGCGCAATCAGATGCAAGTCATTTCTTGTATCTCAGTGTTCCCAAAGACAAGCTGCTAACATGGACATCTACAGATGAGAGAAATCCCCGTCACCAACGAATCGTCATCAACGGCTTCGTCAAAGGTGGCTGCTGCGATAACAACCACAACCACCCTCCCCAAGACAAAAGAACAACATGTGCCCATCATCACCTACCCCGAGTTTATGGCCGAGACGCACCGGGCGCCACCGCTAATAACCATGAACGGCGTCCTTAACACGGCCTACGCCTTCAGCGGTATCGCCGCCCTCGTCTACGGCGCCAACAAGTACGTTGTCGAGCCCATGCTTAACCAACTCACCGAGGCCCGCGTCGACTTCCACGACAACGTCAAGGACAACCTGGACCGGCTGGTCGAGAAGCTCGAGCAAACCGTGTCGGAGCTGCCTCCGGGCTACAAGGCGTCAGACGGCCGCGCCGGCCGCTACAAGGACGCTTACGACGACGATGACGACGACAACATGAGCACGTACGAGGACCCGACCGAGATGTTCCACCGGGACGTTGGCATCCAGACGTCGCCGCCGCCCACGCCGTCGGTGCGGGCCATGTCGCTTCCTTCGCGCCCGGGCACGGCCATGTCGGCTCGGTCTCTGTCGGAGATCTACGAGGCGCACTCGCGGGCCCAGTCGCGCGCGGCGTCGGCCATTTCCGAGCGGCACATGAACCACACGCAGAAGCAGCAGAGGCGGCTGGCGGAGCTGGTGACGTCGGTCAAGGAGATCAACGAAGGGCTGACGTCGCAGTGCGAGGACTACGACGAGCTCAGGACAACGGTGGACGTATTCCACGGCGAGCTGGAGCAGTTGGCGCTGCAGCACTACGACTTCACTGGAGGCTTTTCGTTGTACGGGTATACCAATCGGAGCGAGCCCAACGATGAGATCAAAAAGGCCAAAGAGAATATCAGACGGGTCAAGGGCGTGTTGCTCACCACGAGGACATTTGCTACGCCTGCTCCTGGTGCCTCGGGGCGGTAGGAACGCATGAGGCAGCAAGTGGCAGATGCGCGGAATGCTCGACGTGATGGGAAGAAAGAAGGGGCGGAGTAAATTAATGATGCTTTCCTCCCGTCAAGTTGGATATGGAGCAAAAGCATGGGATTATTCACACATGATGCTTTGAAGATTCAAAGCAAGCAAAACGCCAAGGTGTAATCGGTAGAAGTAAGTATTAGCCAGCGGTTAATGACATAATTGTTGTTCTCTTACAAGTCGAACCACATTTCGACGTTCGCCTCCGATCCCAAAACTTGGAAATGGGCTGCCGGAATAACACCCGCAATTTCAATGGGAAAAAAGCCCAAATGATCTTGACGTTACTTTGTCAGCAACCACAAGTTACACCACATTCTTACAAGAAGTGGCTGTGAAAGTCGGCGAGGGCACTTGCTATAAAAGGTCCAAAAGTTACCAAAAAGTCGGTCACAGGCCATTTACATACCCGTAACATCGGCAGCTTCTTCTCCTTGACGGACAAGTCTAATTGTTCGGGTTTTTGTCCGTCGAATGGAAGCATGGCATTTCTTTCCCGATAGTGACGACGGCGTGACATGAAAACTATGGTTGTCGTAGATTGAGGTTGCAGAAGTCGAGTAGTTACATAGTGCCATTCAGATGCAGATATGACCTGAGAGCAAGCATCCTCAGGAATCTTGGAGTCGATGATAGGTGCCCAATCATGGCGACTCTTGCCACCTTTCTTTTTTGTCTTAGTATCCAAGGTTCCCTTTCGCAACTTTATTACAAAAACAGAATAATTTGTCAATTCTCACTGCACACATTCCTCGTCAACCTGTTCCCCAGATTTGTCAACTCAGAGTGCCAGCTGCCAGTGTTACACTGCATACAGTACCTCACCGCATTTGCGCAAATGCAATTCTGCAGACTGCTCTTACGCCAAACCATTGATTGAACAGTGCGAATGGAGATATCTCCGTGCAGCGGGTGAAGCGAACAGTTCGGATTGTGAACGAATCAATACAAAGGGGAGTGCACAAACGAGAAACAGGAACGAGACCGATGGCAAGGTGAGACTCTTTTCTTTGGGGTCTGGGTATAGATGGGAATCGCACTTATGGTGATAGCTACACGTATGGCCAAACCCTCACGTCACACGACAAGCCCAGAAGACTGTCCCAAATGTTGCACTTGCGCACTTGTGGTGCCAGATCCCGTAACGACCGAGATTCCATTGTGACGATGGGGAACGGTCAGTCATCAATGACAATGACTCGGGGGGCTGCCGTCCAGGTGCCGTGTCCTCATGCTACCTCGGTACCTACATAGTAAAGAGAGGGGTTCATTATCTAGGTAGGGTGATTCACACGAACATCCTACGGTACACTAGAATCCAGCAGCTCAAAGTGAGGGTATTGCGAGCTGAATGTACTACCCGGACTATTGTGCTGATGGATGATTTCCAGGTTACGGTAGTGTAGTGTACTGTACCCAAGCGGTGATACATTTCAGTAGTGTACAGCGATGCCCCATTGATTAGCGGGGAAAAGAGCCAAGATGAAGAGAAAAGACCCCACCCAACGTGGGCCAAGCATCTTGCTTTTTTCTTGGCAACCTAACCGTCCACCACATACTGCGTGCGGGTGGTGCATGGATTGATCGCGAAATTTGAATTGCGCAGACTTTTTGTTTTCTTTGCGACAAGGCGACCGAAAAAAAATACGAACCGAAAGCCCGGATCAGGCACAGGAATCCGACTTGCATTCGGCAGCCCCAGCACTCGCTCCCGAGACAGACTGACAGCCTCGAAACGGGAACTGAGGGGTAGCAGGAACTGACAACTGGCATCGACCAGATCCTATTCCATCACCGTCTTCGACTCTTCCACTTGTTGGTGTTTTTTATTTTATATTTAGTTCTTTTTTGGCATCGTCGCAAAAGCACAACAGCACATACCCTGCAGCGCAGGATACAGCTTGGCGCATACTGTACGAATCTCACAAGGCTGTTGTGCAGACCGTCGTCCATCGAGTCTAAAGGACAAAAGAGGCTCCCCATAACCTTCATACATATAGTTGAGGTCCGCTCCTACATCACACTGAGGTTTTCAAGAGAGGAATATACACAAAAATAACGGCTGCCAAGCTAAAAGTACGGAAGAGCAACCCGGCACCTCACCTCAAGCAGAACAGGATGCATAACGACGAGACGGTGATCTCAGATGTGCCAGACATGATCAATAAAGCGCCGATCATTCCTGGCCACTCACCCTCTCCGGCTGTGGCTGGCATGTCGGGGTCAGAGCACAACAACACCACCATTACCACCACCACGGTCACCACCGATACTGTCACCACCAACACCCCTACCACGACCGAGTCCGTGCCTAGGCCCGGGCCTGTTGGACATGGGACTGAATATGGTGTTCAGGTTGCCGGGCGTGTCACTGGCTCTGCCTCTGCCTCTGGCATTCACGATGACCAGATTGGTAACGTCCCCGTCACTGGCATTTCCTGGGACCAAGCTGGCGCATCTGGCATTTCTTCCTCCTCGTCTCCGTCACAGCAACAACATCAGCAGAAGAAGCAGCAGGAAAATGAACATGGGTTGAACACCACCATTTTTGCCAGCAACAGCTTAAAAACATCAACCTCCACGGAAGAGCAAGCAGACACTCTCAAGAGCAGTTCAGTTCCCAACACTGGCACCGACAAGAGTGAGTTACCATTTTTATCTCTTCATCACCTGTTAACACCCTGATGGGAACCGCACATGTCGTTTTATTTAGCTTCGTCAGGTCTGGACTCTAGCCTGTCTGCATGTCTTTGAATGTACACTGTAGACTTGGCCGCCACTGTTAGTCAAGGACCAGTCAGTCATCGTCCACTCATCGTCAGCCATTTCCAAGGCGGCACTGCCCGTTTTTTTTTCACTTTCTTTTTTTCTTGTCCTTCAATTTGATCTTATAATACACCAGATCTACCTACCTAATCTTGGCATATCTTCTTCTTTGTTGGACAACTCTCATTTAACATTTCCTGTTCCTCCTCTCCTGTCTGTCTATATCTCTCGTATCCTATGCCACCCGTCTTCAACAGGGATCCGGAATCTTGTTTGTCTAGCTTCCCCAACTTTTCACGGACCTCATTCGGCATTCATTACATACTTAAAAACCTTGTTTTCTCCGGAGTCCCACGTTGTCAAAAAGACGAGGAGAAAAAAAAAGGCAATGCGCTGATCGCTAACGCGTGGTCGTACTCCGGATCTTCCAGCCCCAGACGAGCAGCAGGACATCATACCACTTCGAGCCAAGCCGGCCCCGCATCAGCCAGACCATTCTGTAGACCACCCTATCGACCACCCTGGCCACTATCCAAAGGACCCCGGTGACCCCAGTGACGACCATCCGGTACAGACTAGCGAGTCTAACCGCAATCACCACCCCAGTTGCTGCCCGCGTGCTCAACCTGGCTCGCGGCCCCCCGCGTCGCCGTCGACTTATATAAGGTCGTCCCCCTTGACGTCGGAGCTCCCCAACGGTCCTGACGGTGGCGATCACGATTCATCCACCCAATCTAACCCTCAACCACCGTCTACCATGATTTTCGCCGACCTGTACAAGTCACCCAGGTCGCCCCTAAATAAGCTCAGGCACTCGTTTCCTCACCATCAGCCGGTTGTCCTACCACCCGACCTTGATGCCGACCTTGTGAGCAAAGACAAGGCGAAGCAGAAGGAAGCTGTTAGGAAATACCTTCTTGAGAAGATTCGAAATGACTGGGACTTCGAATGGGTACCTGTGACGCAATCACGTCCAACCGAAGCAGCAACAACCTCCAATGAGAAGCAGCAGCAAGAGAAGAGCGATATCGCTCAACCTCCATTAGACAACACCATCGCGCCCAAGGAGCATGGACCACCCAGGATAGCAGACGGTGCCGTAGCTCAGACCTTTGATGATGATGCGCCTCGGGATCCAGGAGAGGAGGCAGATTCGGAATCTGATGCCGAGTCCGTTTACAGCACGATATCAGAAGATCTCGTTCACTACCGTCCCCGGGCGGAATGGACCTCAGATCTCTCAGACAACGACGAGCCGCCAGTTCCCAGCACCTCCTCTCCTTTCCGCTTCGACAGCCCCGACGCAGTCGGAACCGCCGTCAAAAGCTCCCTGGAAGCAAAGCGGGCCAAGAGGAGGCGGGCAGTGAGAAAGGAAGCCTCGTGGAATCCCGGGTTGGCCTGCTTCGAAGCTCGCCGCGATGCCTGGACAGGCGCCAAGACATTCCGCGTCAAGCCCAAGCCGATGTGTCCCGCGTCGCCCACGACAACGATGTCGACGACGACCCGCCGTCTCTCCTTCTGGCGCCATCATCGCTCGTCCGAGTCGACTAGCGCTGCCGCCGTGGCGCACCCAGCCAGCTCACCACCACCACCAGCAGCAGCAACAACAAACCTCTCCGCCCCTTTGTCCCCCACGACCACGCGCAACTCCCAGCAAAGCGCCCAAAGCGACGCCGTATCCGACACCTCAGCCAGAGGAGCAGGAACAGCAACAGACAACAGCACCGTCCCCTCCACTTCCCCCACCTCACCATCTAAACCCGATACTCAGCCTGCCTACCCAGTGCAAACCCTCCTTCCACTCCCTCCTCCCCTCCTCCCGCCGCAAAACCCCATGCGCGCCTCCGTCACGCCCTCCATCTATCCCTCCCTCTACGACAAAATCATTGTCAACAACATGCAACCCTCCTGCCCCGTCAACCTGGCCGACGTGCTGCGCGCCTGCGTAGTAGGTTGGAAGCGCGACGGCGAGTGGCCGCCCCGATCGCAGTACACCAACGTTGCCGTTCCGCCCATGCTGGTGCCGAAACCGATGAGCGCTGCCGAGATTGCCGCGCAGAGGCAGCGGAAGGTGGCTCTCCAGAAACAGATGCAGCAGCAGAAGGAGGCGAGGGAAAAGGCGGCTCGGGAGGCGAGTGAGGTCCGCGAACGAGCTCGGGAGGCGGCTAGGTTGCAGAGGGAGGAGAGGGGGCAGAAGGCGAGGGAAGCGAGGGAACAGAGGGAGGAGAGGGAGAAGCAAGAGAGGATGGAGAGGGCGGCGGAGAAGCAGAGGCGGAAGAGCGATGCTACGGCGCAAGGGGGGGCGCCGGGTGCGGGGAGAAGATCCAGTATTGTGGCGTTGGTGGGCGGGGTGGTGAATCATTTGACGAGGGTGCCGACGGCGGAGGATAGGGACCGGGAGAGGTCGGGGAGTCAGAGTGATGAGAATCTTGGAGGAGGAGGAGGAGGGAAGGGCGGGATAAGGAGGAGTTTGCAAAAGGTGTTTTCGTTGGGGCATGGTGGGGGTCAGGGACACCAGGCTAATGGCAATCCTCTTTCTTAAAAGGAGAATGAGGGTGGATGTGAATGGAAATGGCCGAGATGGGAAAGAGTTTATACCACAAGAGAGATGAGAGCATTGACCAAGGTGAAGATGGCACGTCAACGTTTTCTTTGGAAATGAATGGTGTGTGCGTGTGTGTGTTTATGACATGTCATGACATGGGGTAATGGGAATGGAATGTTTGGAAGTTTGAAAGAAAGGGCAATCGGAAAAGCAAGCTTAAACTGATACCCAAGGTCTTTTATTAATTGAATTTTTTTTTTTTTTCTTGGATGGAACCACGAAGCTGGGCGAGCATGGAGAGAGAACAGGGAGGGAGGGAGGGGATAATAATGGGCATAGTCAGGGTGAAGGATTTAATAACCTGCTTGATGACTAGTTCCGACTACTCGTGGGTTGGCGGACCTAGTTAGTCTCTCAAACTGCTAATGAAGCCTATGATTACTTTACCACCCGATCCATCAACCATTTCGTCTTCATTTCGATGCGGCTAGAGGTACCGACCTGTCTGGACACAATCGTTTACTAGAGGTAGGTAGGTCAGGCCTCGGCAGGGGGAGGCGGTTGATAAGAAAAGTCGTGGCTAAAGTCTTGTTCTTTTCCTCCCTCAAGTCGCAGAAAGCCCAGAGACAGATACGCTGGCGACCCAGCTACGTAATTGCAGTGTTGTTGGTGATATGTCAGCTTCTTTGAACGTGAAATCTCGATGAACAGGGGACTAAACATCATGAAAACGGAAACGAGAGAAAGGTAGTAGGTAGCGAATAAACTCATCACTATGCATTTTTGGTGGATGGTACATAGTATCTTCTGATTGAGTAATCCTGCGATGCACATATAAGCATAAAACACGATAGAGAGAAAAGAAACCAACCGCCGCTAGATGCTACACCACCTAAAGATATATCATCATGCCAGAACCAATTCCATTCCCTTTCATTTCATAATAACCTAAACATTCATCATTCATACCGGTATTTATATTCATAACAAGGCCTTGAACCTCCTATCCCAAACCACCACTACCACCACCACCTACCCCCTCCCCCAAGCGCCATATTGCGTCCCACTCGCACCACTCTTCACACTCCCCGTCTGCCCGGGGCTCGCCAATTCACCAATCCCCATACCCTTCCCCTGCTGACTCCTCCCCAAGCACCCATAATGAACAACCGCATCTTCCCCTCCTGGCAAAACCGCCACGACGCTCCCACCCAACCGTTTATGACAAACTCCACAAACTCTCTCCTCCCCAATCACCACCCGTCTATTTCTTCCTCCCACTCTGCTTCCACCACCCGGCAGAACCGCTCCCTTCGGTAACCCATCGCCCAACAAGAGAAGAGCTTGGCTGGTAACTAACCCGGTCTTCCTCAGGCCTGCAACGACGAGGGTCTCGTTAACGATACTATTCGCGTTGCGCATGCGGCCGCGGAAGTAGGACTCGAGCTCGGAAACGGGCAGGTCGTCAGGGATCAAAGAGAGGGTGGAGGTGGCGGGCAGGCGAGAGCCGTGCTTCGAGAGGAGGTCGAGGGCGGGTGGCAGGTTGGGTTTGTGAGGGGAGGGAGGGGTCAGGTAGAGGGAGAGCAGGGTATGGTAGATGGAGGGGTGGGCTTCGTCTTGAGAAGGGTCTTCGGTGGAGGAGGGCGAGGTAATGGTGGTGGTGCCCGGGGGGTGGGAGGGGGAGGTGGGTTGAGGGTGTTCGGAGGATTTGTGGATGCGGTTGCAGTATCTGGATAAGAACGGATTGGTTAGTATGCATGGGATGGATTGGGGAAAAAGAACCCAAGGGAGCTTACTCTTCTGCTTTTTTGTAGTCTTTCATTTGGAAGACGTAAATTTCTAGGGCTTGTTTGTGTTGACCCATGTTACTAAGGACAACAGCTCGCGCTTCATAGAAGCGTGGGTCGTCTCGGGGAATGAGACTGAACGCTCTTCCGAGGCTGTACTGCCGACTGTCCTTCAAGAACTGTACCAATCGCTCCATGAGAGAGTCCCACTCTTCCTCCTTCCCTTGTTTTTTCTCCTCCCTGAGCTGTCTGATAAACAACTCGACAAGGCGGTTGTGAAACTCGGGAGTCATGTCGTTCAGCTCCGAAATGATATGCTCCAGGTATTGGATCTCCAAGGCTGTGTCGATGCCGCCCAAGAAGTGGAGGACCCGGGCTCTCGGGAGAGTCTCGGCATTCTCCGAGTCGGCGAGGAAAACCTCCATTCCCAGCTTGGGGTCTTTCCTCAAAGTCCACTCTGAGAATTCGAGAATGACGTCGATCATCTCAGGCGGGAGGCCTTGAAGATACAGGACCGTCCTTTGGGGACCGTGCAACGTAGGCGCCGCCTCATCAGGCTCGTCTGGCGAGCCAAACTTGCGAAGCAGATCTAGAGCCTGGCGATGAAGCTTCTTGCCGTAGAAGAAGTCAACTAGCTCGTTGAACCGGTTGTGCTCTACAAGCCTCTCGTTAACAACCTGTGGGTCGCAAAAGTTGGGGATTCTGAAAAGGGAGCTGGCCAATGTGGGACGGGAGTACATGAAGGCGCGGAACAGAGTGGTGTCGACAACTCTGAAAGTCTCCTGTAGATCCTTCTCAAGCTGTTCGTCATCCTCATCCTTGTGAGACATTAGGAGTGTATTGAACGCCTCCTCTGTGACCCCGTTTGCTGACTTGCGCGGCTTCAACTTTCCGGTCACTGGATCAATGACTCTCTGAAGTCTCGCTCTGGCTCCGGCCAGGTAGCTGTTCAGCTCCGAGACGGCTGTCATGAGATCCTTTTCGTCTTGGGCGCGTTGTTCCTCGGCCGTCTTGCCCTTGATGCTGGCCGCATCATCATCGACTGGGGCTCTTCTGGAAGAGACTATGGATGAGGTTTCGGGATCAAACTTCTTGCGACCGTGACCCATGAGGTACTTGGCAAACCCGCCTCCTTTCTGTGGCGACGATACCTCAGAATGCGGCTCATCCTCCTTGGGTGCATGATCTCCATTTGCTTTACCGTTAGGGGGCGCTTCGTGGTCCGACTCTTCCTGCGGCTCTTCAGGCTTCTTCTCATCAACGCCCAGCTCTCCCACAATGATCTTGGGAAAGAGTCTTAATACTCTCTCAGGCGGAGCATGGACCTCGTCTTCATTGAACAGGTCCATAGACTCGCGAAATTTCCTTTGACGGAAGAGCAGTTCGGCCTTGAGCATTTTGACTTCGCGCATGGTCTCAGTCTTGTTCTTGAGAAGAGCGTCCTCCAACATAGCCAAGATGCTAATGGCTTCGTCATACCTCTGGGTTTTTACCAGCTCGTCGATCTGGGAATCATAGTCCGTAGCATCCATTTTCCACACCACTCTTTCGCTCAGGACGTGGAAGCCCTTTCCAGCATGTGCCAGGCTGACCGTGGGTGGTGGGAAATGCAGAGAAGCGGCACCAGGGAGACTGATGGTCTGGAGCAGGTTCAGTGTGTCCGGATTCCGTACTTCGAGACTGCCCTTGGTCGGTGATTGTAAGGCAAGAATATAGGGGTAGCTATATCCTATGCTCTCAGGAGCAGCTTGCCAAGGAATCTGGCGCTTCTCCAAGGCCTTCCCGGCGTCATTGATGAATAACGTGTTGATGTCTTTGGCAAGCAATAACTGACCCTCGGCGAGCTTCGCCGACAGCGGTTTGGGCGTAAAGTTGCCCAATCCCATATATCCCATACTGACTGTAGCGCCAAAGCGACTTTGTCCTCCTGCTGCCCCAATAGCCCCAGGACCAACAATATCCTCCATCTGACCGGTTGTGATATCGACTATTTGGTAGCCACCGTTCATGCCGCAGACCACCTTGTTTGCGTTGGCCCATGTCAGAGACCGGATGGCCTCGGACAGGACTATTTCGGTGACGTCGGGGGAGAGCTCGCTCTCGTGCCATGACCACAGCAGCAAGCGGCGCTTTACAGCAACAGCTAGACGCGATATAATCTCGGGTATCCCAGTGTCGGGATCCTTGACAATATTGCTCGTGACGGCAAAAGTGGAAGCGCTTTTCGTCCGGGCTGTGGGGAACTCGATAGGTTCAAAGGTCTGGAGGTCGTGGAGGGCAACGCCGTTGTAGTTGGACAGCGATATTATGATGTTGGCTTCCTTGATTATGGCGAGTTGTTCGATAGCGCGCGTCGAGAACTTTTCTACCTCGCGGAGGAGGTCGGTGGGCTTGGGGCCTCTCGGCGCGGCTTGGGCATTGTAAAAGCCTGGCGCGGCAGCCTGGTACTCTTGGGTCGTCGTCGAAGGTCCATTGGGGTCTTGGGTCGTCGACTCGGTTGTAGCTTCGCTCGGTTGTTGGGACGACGTTCCGTTGGCAGACTGGCTCGGTGGTGGTGGAGGAGGAGGAGCGGGTGGAAGTTCGTTTACACGGTATATTCTGAGGGATCCCGTATTCAAGCCGACGAGGACACGGTCACCGTAGGCGAGGATGGACTCGATCTTGGACTTGTCTCTCTGCTTGAGCTCGATGATGGGTCGAGCCGTAAATGCGGAGAGCATGGCGACGGGCCCGCTGCTCCCTGGTTGCAGCAGTGGTCACAGGGCGGTTATGAAGGCATTAGATTGTGTCTTTGGAGCAGAAAATTGTCGAGCAGCGCTGGCGCAGGTTGGCGATGTTCCACTTTGTACGGTCTCGTCTCGGATGGATGGTGTTATCGCAGCCGAGTGGGTGTGCCGGGTGGAGGATGACGGCATGGCGATTGGCAGGGCAGTGGTGATACTGAATGATGGTCAGGCGCCGCATTCAAGGGTACGTAGGGTACCTCTACAGGCAGTGCCCGACCCCACGGGACGAGATGGTGGGTGCGATAGCGGGACTGTCTTTCGAGAAGCAGGGTTAGGGGTAGACGTGACCTGAACTTCCTTGCAACCAAGACTTGAAAGAATCCAGATTTCAACAATTACGTACACTACAACAAAGCTCGTCCTTCACTTGGCTTTATCCCCTATTTCATTTCCAATGCAACAGCTTCTGTTAAAGTGAACTGCAAAGTGATGATTGAGTTCAGACAACCTACTCGTGTTTTCATGTTTGGTATTTCCCCAAAGTTCTGGTCACGAACAAGTACGACCGTCAAGGTTCTCGAATCAACATCCAGATGCGGAGAGTTGCGATGGAGTCCTCCATGTTTGTATTGTACTGTACTGTTACGAGTCGTTACGAGCTGGCGGTACCCGACTTACCTCCCGGTTTAGATGGAGTGTCGGGCAACTCCTCTTAGAGCTCAGTGTCATGAGACTCTATACTACCTACCGTATAGACTCGAGGCATCCGTTTTCAGGTTCCGTGGAAAACAGGCATAACCTGTGAGCATACTGCCATACTGCAACATTCATGTCCGCCAGAAATTGTATGGAAGACGGGTGATGTTGAATGTCTCCACCCCCTCCAGCGCCTTTGGAAAGATAGGCCCAGTGGGAAAAGGCAGGGCAGTACACGTGTAGAATAATCGAATCAACGGTGCTCCGGGTAGCAACATGACTCCTTCCGGTCACTCTTTTTTTTTTGCGGGCATACCTTAACCTGGAAGATATACTAACAGAATCGGGCATACTCTGCGTATGTCTGATTATCTCTATGCCTGGTCTCCAGGGAACCTAGAAACAGATGCCCCGGGTCGAGTCTATACGGTACGCAGTCTATCTTTCCAAGGAACCTACCTAATGATATCTACTTAACAGGATGGACAACCTTACACGCCCAACTTCTTGATCTTGGTGCATGATGGCCTGTTTCTAGTGTAGTGTTCGTCCGATTCGTTTCATATTTTGTCGATTCGGCTCCCATCACCCGACGGCACTGGCTGCCGATAAAAAGCACGTTGTGAAGCAAATCCGTACAGATTATACATGGTGCTGCTGCCCGAGAATCGTGCATCCAAGTTGGCTATTCTGTAGAACCTCCCTTGGGTTTCCTGACAGGACTCCACCCGATCCGCTGTAAGATAGTGGAGTGGCTGCAGCATCGACGGGCATAATTGGCTAAAAATGGCCCATCTCGTCAGCGACAGAACACCTCCATCGTCGCTAGCTTGGATATTTCCAAGCAATGATTGCACCACTTAGGTTGTACACTATTGGCGACCGTGACCGTCTTTAGGTTGTCTGTGATTTCAGACCTACTTGCCTTCCTTTCCATCCTGTTCCCAAAAAGATATTTCAATTGTTGCCCACCATAGCTTCTTCAGCCGAGTCTGGAAGCCCCTCCTCCTCTAGACCTGACCAACCCGCGGCAAACCATCACGAGAACGACAACAAGGTGCCACCCGGAACACCACCAAGGCCAGCTGCTGGAGACCATAACACCAAGGACAGGGGAGGGAGGACACGAGAAAGAATTGGAAAAGACCATCATCCCCGCCGCATTCTCTTTTCTGTCTCTGCGCAACCAAGCAGGACACAACGAGACCAAGACGGATTCGAGCTCCAAGCCTATCCGCAATCCAGCAGGCAGCCTCACACTCGCACAGCCGACGACACAGCTGACACCAACCGCAACCCCAATCCGCCCCGTGATCGCGCCGCGGCCAAGGAAGAAAAGAGGGCCAGGAAGCGCCGCTGGCTTGAGGCACAGGACGAGATGAAGTTTTCTCATAGTATCCAGTTCAATGCGGTGCCGGACTGGAGCACACATTACATCGCATACAGCAACCTCAAGAAGCTGTAAGCTTGCCGCCTGTCTTATCTCCGCCGCCGTGCTCAGTCAGCCAGCTAACATAACTGCCTAGCATCTACCAGCTTGAAAAGGTTATCCACCTGTCATCCGGCGGCGATGGCGAGTCGCGCCCGCTGATTCAACATGAAGACCCCGAAATCGTCTTCGTTCGAGCCCTGGATGTCGAGCTGGAAAAGGTCTTGTCTTTCTATACTGTCAAGGAGAGGGAGCTGTTTGAGGAGGTACAAAATCTCTTGCGCGACATCGACGCATTCGATGAGCAGTCCGGTGACACCGACCAAGAGCGCCAACTTCGTCCCCCTACCCGTGGCAGCGAACAACAGAGACCTTTGCGAGCCCGGAGCGAAAGTCTGCCGAGCCGGGCCTCGACTGACGACGGTTCCAACAGCGACCAGAGCGACAATGAGAACACCGGCCTGAACACACGGGGGAAACAGAGGCGGTTGAGCCCGGGGAGGCGAAAATCTAGCACCGTTATCCCTGGACATATGATGTCCTCCATTGGCGACATGACAGCCTCTACAGAAATGACGAGGTCTCGCAGGTTAAGCACTACCTTTGACGACGACTATGCCGAGCAGGCTGTCTTGTTCTCCTCGGGCATCATGCTCAAGAAGAGGATCATCAACCTCTACGTCCAGCTGTGCGAGCTCAAGTCGTACATCCAGCTGAACAGGACGGGCTTTAGCAAGGTCCTGAAAAAGTTCGACAAGATCATTGACAGACAGTTGCGTTCCAAGTACATGGACACCTTCGTTGATACCGCATACGCCTTTCGTCCAGAGACCACCAAGACCTTGGAAGAACAGATTCACCTGATGGTCCACGCATACATGGACATCGTTACTCAGGGTGACGAGGCGGCGGCCACGCGTGATTTGCGATCGCACCTTAGAGAGCACGTCGTCTGGGAACGAAACACGGTCTGGAGAGAGCTTATCGGTATGGAGCGGCGAGCTGAAGCCGCAAGTCTGGGACATACTCTTCTAGGGCGAGATACCGATCCAACCAGCCACCGTCTCCAGGGCGACGATGAGCTGGTGTTGCCGACCAAGGAAATCGCAACACCGCTTGGTCGCTTCAGATTGCCTGCTTGGCTAGTCAGCTCAACTCTGATGACTCTCATCATCATCTTTGCCATCTTCTTCGCCCTGCTCTTCATGCCCATCATGAAGAAGCCCGAGCAGCAAAATTGCCTGGCATTGCTGGTATTTGTCAGTTTGCTCTGGGCTACCGAGGCCATTCCCCTTTTCGTCACCTCGCTCATCATACCTTTCCTCTGCGTTGTTCTTCGAGTCTTCCGCGATGCCGACAAGCCCCATCACAGACTGGGTGCCAAGGCGACTACGGATGCTGTCTTCTCGGCCATGTGGACGCCTGTCATTATGCTCCTGCTTGGTGGCTTCACTCTCGCAGCGGCTCTCTCCAAGTGCGGTATCGACAAGCGCATAGCGACTTTTGTTCTCAGCAAGGCAGGAACACAACCTAGGACGGTCCTCATTGCCAACATGGCTGTGGCCGCATTCGCCAGTATGCTGATCAGCAACGTCGCCGCTCCTGTCCTCTGCTTTGGCATCATCGAGCCCATGCTTCGCAATCTCCCAGCTGGTTCCAACATGTCCAAAGCCGTCATCATGGGCATTGCCCTCGCCTCCAACGTAGGCGGCATGCTCTCACCCATTGCCTCCCCGCAAAACATTGTCGCTATCGGCTTGATGGAGCCCCCTCCCACTTGGGGAGAATGGTTCTTCATCGTCATCCCCGTCGGCGTCATCTCCCTGCTTCTCATCTGGGTCCTCCTGCTCCTCACCTTCCAGCCGGGCAAGGGTACCTCCATTGTGCCCATCCGCCCCGTCAAGGACCGCTTCACGGGCGTGCAGTGGTTCGTCACCCTTGTGACCGTCGCCACCATCGGCCTGTGGTGCGCCTCTCACCAGCTCGAAGCCGAGTTTGGACATATGGGCGTCATTGCCATTATTCCCATTGTCTTATTCTTCGGCGTCGGCATCCTCACCAAGGAAGATTTTAACAACTTCCCCTGGACCATCATTATCCTGGCAGCTGGTGGACTGGCACTCGGCAAGGCGGTTAACTCGTCTGGCCTGCTGCACACTGTCACCAGGCTGATCACCGAGGATGTCCAGGATTTCAGCCTCTACGGTGTCCTGATTGTCTTCTCGAGCTTGATTCTGGTGATTGCCACGTTCATCAGCCACACTGTTGCGGCGCTGATCATTTTGCCGCTGGTGTACGATGTCGGGAAGGGGTTGGACGAGCCGCACCCGAACTTGTTGGTCATGGCGGGTGTATTGATGTGCAGTGCTGCTATGGCGCTACCTACTTCAGGATTCCCTAACATGAGTAAGTTTTGTTACTGTTGCCCGTTTCTCTTTTTGTCCAAAGCTAATCACATTATCTTCCACAGCCGCTATCATGAAGGAAGACCCAGCTGGCCAGCGATACCTGCAAGTCAAGCACTTTATTAGCCGTGGTGTGCCCAGCAGTTTGCTGACCCTGTTGGTGACCGTCACGGTTGGTTATGCTGCCATGAGGGTTGTTGGTATGTAAGGGGCCTACCTATAATCACGTGGATATTCTTGAATTTATGGTAGCTATAGAGTTGGGCTGGTAGCATGAATAAGGAAAGCGGATCTTGGGGGGAGGGGGGGGGGGGGGTAGACGAGGAGGAGGACGAGGATTTCTAGACAGTGATGATCAAGCGTTTCGGCGGTGTATTTTTGGAGTAAATGATCCCGTTTGTGTTGATGTATTCCTTTTTGTTGTTTCGCGTTGATTATGCTTTTAATGAAGACAGCGGCGCAGATCCGGGAGCGGGAAGGGAAATCTATTTGGGCTTCTTCTATTCCTGCTGGATTTTCTATCGTGATGAAGGTTGACTAAAGGGGTAGATCTCATGCATAGCGGCCCCCAGTATGATCATGACCAATTCTCTCATAGTCCGGTACCTTTTCTTCATGCACTCGCACCAATTCGTGTTGAGCCGCATACAGCACATCACATAGGCAAGGGCCTGATAAAGTGTAACCCCAGATATCATGGATGGAGCAACAGATCCAAGGACTACCACTGCAGCCTAAGAAATCCTTCGTCCCGCTCGTGCCCTCTTCTTCCAAGCCCTTTCCAGCCCACTGCTCTCTCTCTCCTTCTCTCTCTCCTTCTCTCTCTCTTTCTTGTTCCAAATCACTCGCTCACTCACTCATCCTCCTCAACAACCTCCTCGCCATAGTTCTCCTCCTCCTTGGCCTCTGCCTCCTTCCCCTTGCTCTGGTCATCACCACCATTCTGACCCGCCCGCTTGTTGTCCTCCTCCATCCGCTGCGTGAGCTCCCGGTTGATGTCGTCTTGGAAGGTGGCGGCGATTT
This sequence comes from Neurospora tetrasperma FGSC 2508, assembly GCF_000213175.1. Classification (NCBI taxonomy): domain Eukaryota; kingdom Fungi; phylum Ascomycota; class Sordariomycetes; order Sordariales; family Sordariaceae; genus Neurospora; species Neurospora tetrasperma. Next base: position 1,139,859 of record NW_009799102.1, read on the forward strand.
GCCGGAGTTCGTGGAGGTACTTGGCGCGGTCGGAGGTGGTCATTTCTGATGATGAAGAGGTTGAATTGGTCGAAGTTGTGGTGGGGACATCCTTGGTAAGTGTGAAGGAGGGAGAAAGGGTTGTGGAGTTGGTGTAGGTTGCGGTGAAGGTGGTGGTTGAGGAGGCCATTTTGAAATATTCTTTGTTGAAGGGGGTTGGAACAGAAGATGTGAATGGTTTGAGGTTTCAAATGTTTTGATGGTGAGAAGAGGGTTGGGCGTGATTTGGTGGTGGAATTTGTCTGGGTTATGGTTAGTGACAGTTCTGTTAGGGTGTCTTGGGCATTTGAAACATACATGAAGTGTCTTTTTAGCTATGGTATTTCTAGCATCCAATGATGAGAAGGTGTTTTATTTTTTTTTAAAATCGATATCAGAATCAGATCCTCACATGAACGGAAAAGGAAGTCTCAAAATCCTGAAATGCATCTCAACTGACCTCTCAGGTGTCCACTGGAACCAATGCTGCACGTTTCACTGCCCTACAGCATCCCCCCCCGCGTGCGCCTGAATTGGGGAAAACTGACGTTGATTGCGGGGCACTAAAAGCCCTCCCCACCAAGATTGCGATCGTGACGGAACACTTTAGGGCGATCTAGCCTCTGATTCCCTTTCTTCTGCTTGCCAAGCATTCAAGCCCCTGGTTGAATTTGTATTTCAAGTTGGATAGTATCGCCCAAAACAACCAGCAGCCAACACCAACAACAAGTGGTGGCGTCGTATCGGTTGACGTTTCGCAACTGAACCTATCAGGTAAGTAAAGCGCTCAGCTGGAAGTGGGAAGTGGGAGTGCCCGAGGGAGGCTCAGAGGGAGGTGCCACTCATGGCATATGATCGATGTGCTTGGAAGTGGAAGAGAAGGGACGGGATCCCCAAAACATGGCCACGAGGGAAATGGAGATCAGCGCTTGTGATGTCCTCGTACGCAATCGGAGTTTGAATTTACAAGTTCACTCTTTTTTTTTTTTTTTTTTTTAATCTATCTAGCCGCTCTTACCCGTCCTCTTTTTGGCCAATTCAGCGATCACGTATATTTTCCATACTACACTCACATGTTCATTGACTTAACCACCACCGACATAGACTATTCCCATCGACTGATAATCTTCTTCTACAGACATCCGAGCGGGTTAGCAAGATGTGACACTTGCCCTTGCGAAGGATAGCCTGTTCGAAACGACGCCAGTACCGTATGATCCATTACTACCAAACACCACCAGCCAGAGGACCAACAGAACGGGAGCATTGAGAGAGCACCACTGAATGCTGCAGAAGCAAGCAAACAATCAATGCAACCCATGAGTGGAAGAGGAACCCCCGGACCCACGCAGAGGGCTCCAGGGAGTTTCTCACCGCTGCCGGCCAGCACTAACTCCACTGTTAATGCACTCGCCGGCGCCGACATGGGTCTTGTCCGTCCCCATCGACCGTCTCCGGGTCCGGTCCGCATCATCTCAGCCTCGACCTCCACCAGCGACGACCTCACGCCATTGACCATCCCTCGCCCATCCGACCAGCCTACCGCCCCGTCGCCCCAGCCCGGAGGACGTTCAGACGCATCAGGATTCGGGGGAAGAGCAGGAGCATCACCCGAGCGACGAGGAGGAGGAGGAACAACACCTACCCCTGGACGCGAATCTGCAACTCCTATTTACAGCAGCTTCACGTCTCCGAGCAATAGCGCCAGTGCCCCGAGTCTCCAGACCAACTTCTCGCGACCGACCCTATCGACCACCGCCGCCCTGTCCACTGCCCGCTCCGTCGCCGGGACACATTCCCCGATCGATACGGCCCCGCGCAACGGGCCCTCCCCCCTGACCCTTCCGCCGACCAGTGCAACGTCCACTACATCCACTTCGTTTTCCGGCAGGGTAGGCGCACACTCGCGCAAACACTCGGCGAACGCGGGCCTATTCGAGCCTACCCTGCCCTCGACGAGCACCTCCAACCTTGACCAGATCCAAGCCGAATCGCCCAAACTCGGCCCGACGCCGTCGCAGGCGCAACGAGACATGTCTGCCAGCCATATTGCTGCGCAGGCAGCCGTCTCCAAGTCGCAGCTTACCCAGCAACAGCAGCAGCAGCAGCAGCAGCAGCAGCAACCACAACCACAACCACAACAACAACAACAACAACAGGCACCACCGTATGCGCATCAACACCTTGTTCATCTACAACATCGTCAGCGATCACAAACGATACCACCGTCAGGCGAGCATCATGAACAGACTTCGGTCGCGAACAAGCGCAAAAGCGGCGGTCCGATGAGCCCTCCCATCTTGAGCTTGACAGAGGCGAGCGCGCCAAGGGATAATGTGTTTGGAAGTCAAGGAAACCACAACGGCCTCGCCGGAAACCATACCCTTGCTGCCACAGCGGCCGCGAACGTGGTGTTCCCCCGATCGGCGCAGTCGTCCCCGAAACTGCCCGCCCAGCCGACGAACCCCTTGACACCTACTCCACCGCCTGTCGCCGCCGAGAAACCCGCTGTCAAGTCGGAAAAGAGCAAGGTCAAGCTGTTTTCGCGCCCTGGCAAGTCCAGCTCAAAGGCGGAATCATCCAAGGAGAAACCACTGCCTAGTCCCGGAAAGCTAGGGCATGCCTTTTCGAATCTGCAACGGGCCAACTACAGTACTACGAGTCTCGAATCGAATATGCAGCAGCCCTTCTACGCCCATGGGAACTCGTCAACCGCCACGATACGACCAGCCGAGGCTACAGAGAAGGAGGTGAAAGAAAAGGAGAAGAAGCATGGGCATTTCTTGAAACGACAAAAGGAAAAGCTGATAGAGGCGTATCACCTACCGCTCTCGTCAGCTTCGAGCAATTCCAGGCCTACAGATCCCACAGCCCCCAGCAGTCTATATAATTTCAACTTGCCAACAAGTCCTGGTCCTAGCAGCAATGCGTTCAAATCAGGTCTTGATTTGCGACACGGCGGCCGTGCATTGCGCGAGAAGAAGAACAAGGAGGACAAAAGTCTGGACGACGCGGCCTCAAGCTACAACCCTGGAGGCGACTGGCCTGGTCCAAGTAGCGTGAGCTCTGCCACTGGCAACCTGGCTTCAGCACTCTTCCACAACGAGCCCTTTGACAGCCAAAAGTTCGGGCTCAACAACATGACCCTTGATGACGCCTGGCCGTTTCTCAGGGCCAAGCTGCTTGTCATCTTTGAAGCTGAGGACCTTCGTCTCCCTGTAGAGGACCTGAATCGTATAGTGACGATGCATATCCAGTATTGCATTTCGCGGCGCAGCCCAAATATCATCATCGAGGATATCCGGGACTTTCTCACCACGGGCTTCTCGAGTCTCGACCAGAGTCTGAAGAAGACTCCGGAAGACCGCTTGATCCCTGCTCTTGTCGAGCTTTGGATCTTCACATTTACCAGTATCCTACCATATCTGCAAGCAGTCTTTCTACCGTTGGACATGGAATTCGCCGGCAGCGGGCCTTTGATGACGCCAGATCAAGCTCGTGACTTCTGGGGCGGTGTCCCCGCCAGCTACGGCCTCAGCATATCGGCCTCATCGGTCCTTGACATACGGAGACTGGTTCTCCTTGCCTTCCGCGATATCGTTATTCTTCCCCGCTACGACACGCTGAAGATCATGTTCTCGCGTCTCTCTCTCGAGTTCCTACCGCAGAGCCTGGCCAGCATGGCCCTTTCCTCTCCGGTTCCGGTTCCTACCTCCGGGTTCCAAAACACGGCTCACAACCAAGGCGGTGCCTATCAGTCTGCGCTCTCGACCTCGCCCTCACAAGAGTCGCAACTCTCGCTATCCTTCGCAGGTAGCCTCCCAGCAACCATGACCCTAGGAATGGGTGCCGGCTTTGGCACCGCCCCTCCACGGCCAAACACCTCCATGTCCAACCCCGTTCCCAGTGTGGACCCTTCCTACGCGAGCTACAACAGCAACGGGATGGGCACCGCCGGCGGTGGCGGCGATACCCCTCCAGGAAGCGGTAATCGCTCGCGTACCATCAGTAACGTCAGCTTCGGCAGCGACCATGGCAACGCCAACCGCCCTTTTACCCCCAGCAGCATTCAAGCCCTTGGCGCCGCCTCCGCCCAAGCCGCCATGTCCACCCCTAGCGGTGTTGGTATCGCCAACCTCAACCTCAACATGTCCACACCCGTACAGCAATTCCCCTTACACGTAGCGCCCAGTATAGCAAGTATAGGCAGCAACTCCATCCACGGCAGCCTCCGCGACCCTACAGGCGGCGGCGGTGGGAGAACCGCCGACCAAAACGTCGAAGACTCCAAGCAAGTCACAGAAATGGTTGGACGCATGCTCCAATGCATGTCCGTCCTGGCTTCTGTTTCCGCGCCCACCACTCCTTCTTTCACCTCCTCCATACCGAACCAAAACCCCCACTCCTCCACGGGCAACCTCACCTCCTACAACACCTACTCCTCCTCGCAAGACTCCGTGGCAACAACAACCATGACCAACGCCACCGTCCCCGCCTCTCCCTCGGGCTCTTCGGTGGCTGGCGGCTTACCCCCTCTCGTCCAAACCATGTCTTCTCCTTCACAATTCTCCTCCCCTTCGTCGCCGGCTACTCCGACCGCTAACAGCCCTGGTCCGCTACCTCCCCGCCCGTCGATTTCCAGTCTGAGCGCTAGCTTGGCTACTAGCGGGATCAGCGGTGCTGGTAACAATAGTTTGCCAAACACACCCACGGCTGCTAATGCCACAACACCAACTACACCCACAGCCCCCGCCAATACTGCTGCTACTGCTGCTGCTGCTGGTGCCGGCGGTCCTGGTGGGGGAACGGGTGGATACGGAAACGTACCTCCCGATGAATCCTCCCGCATGATCGAAGAACTGAACAAACTCCTCAAACTCAACTGGCTCGGCCGCGGCCGCACCGGTCGTAACAGAAGGGGCATCGTAGGCGGGCGAGTCAAGCGCGCAGGAGCAGGGAGCGGGTCTGGGTCCGCTTTGACCTTTTCCATGGGCGCTGGCTCTGGGATGGGTTATGCGTCATCGTCGTCCTACGGCGGTTATGCTGGTCAAGGTGGTGGTGGTGGTGGGTATGCGGGATCGTTGGGGACGGGCCCGGCGGGGGTGAGCATGAATAGCCTTGGGACCACGGGGACGATGGGGAGTATGAGTATAGGGACTGTGGGAAGTGGGTTTGGGGGTGGGTTGCTGCAGGGTCAGCAGGCTGAGAGAGATAGGGGAGGAGGATGGACGGGGACGGGGTCGGGGTCGGGATTGGGTACCTCTGCCAGCATTATTGCTGGGACAACAGGGACGGGAGGGATGATGAGTAGTCTGCCTATTGGTGCTTCTGTTCCTGCTACTGCCGGTACTGTTGGTGCGGGTGCCGCTTTGGCTGGTGCTGCTGGTGTTTCTATGCCTGCTGCTGCCGGATCATTATCAAACGAGATTGTGGTTGACAATTAGTGGATGGTAACCAAACCTCTGGAGAGATGGGCACTTGGACTTGGGATGGGAACGAGGTAGTAGAAGTGGGTGAAACAAGAAGAAAAGAAAAGAGATATGCAGGTTAAATGGAGGCATGGAGTTGGAATAGGGGTTAATTCTGGTAGATCATCGGTTTTTTCTTGGGGGAGCATTTACATTCCTCGGTTCTCAGGACCACACATATATATATATATGTATATCTATACAAGTAATATTTTCTTCTGCTTTGCTTTTGGGCACGGGCGGTGATGCCTTCGGAAACGTAGCATACTTGATGTCCGAGGAGACACAGCCATAATTTGATGAAGACCTGCATGTTCATCGTTGATGGTTGGTAAAAGATCAGGATATGTTTTTGCAAGTCATTCAGTTGTCCGACGGATGGTGAGAATACACAGGTCATCCATTCGGTCAGCATTAGACACTTTCACTGTGGCAGCATGATACCACGCTCTGCCATCGATCTGTCATAACACATCGCCCAGGGCAACTCTTCAGACTTGATTCACATACGAACGCGGAGGCAGCAGAACTTTTAATCACTGTTCGATTTGACTATTGGATGATATTCTTGATGGGATGTAACCTCTACTGATTCCCAGATATCGGTGAGATACAAAACGATCTCTCAACATGGGCGCCCAGCAATGGGTCAAAAGTGATCTCTCTATGCCAGAGCGAAAACATTCATATCAATGGAAAGATGATGTGAATGTCGATTCGACACGCCGAAGCGCATCTGCTGGCAACTGTTATGTTTATCGATCATCGATCACAAAGGAAGGCGAAGGCAGAAGATTTTTGAACTGTATTTTATTGTGGCTATCTAAAATTGATTCATAGTAGATGGATATCCTGCACTTGGGATCTGTTAGCTGATGCTCGCAAGACAAAAGACTGCTCAAAACAACAAGTGTTTGATGATCCAATCAGACATCCAAGGAAGACTTCGCCCTCATCTGACCCCGAGAAAGGCTCGTAGGTGGGGTCTCGAGTGGAAACTGCGAATGTAGGAAAACTTCATCATAAGGATCGGGGGCGGGGTGTGATGTGTGCGAGTTGCACAAAGTATGAACTAACCTTTGATGAAAGTGATATTGTGTAAGGCTGTCATGATTAGTTGGCAGAATCACATTGTTGTCTGTCTCGAGGAGAGAATCAGAAGCAACAGAAAAAGGGCACAAAGGCACCTTATATATCAGAGAGCCAGGCTCGAGAAGATTCTGTGTGTCTGCGGTATGGAGTCAGCAACCATGTTTGCGAAAGTTGCTGTGGATACTCGCGTGTGGGTTGCGGAAAAAATGAAGAAGTGCAATCCGCTTCAGTCAGAAAAAATTACTGGCAAGCAACAGGCCGACTCCCGTAGGAGGAAGCCCGAAACAGACTAGTCTTCGTTCATGGTCGATTCAGTTGGGAAAAGAAGACATTTCAGAAGTTGTCATCATCCGAAGGCGGATCCAGGGGAAGGGTTGTGAAAGGTGCTGTTGCGAAAAGGAAAAGGGAAATTGGAGCTTACCTCGTTGATTGCCATGGCAGTTGTCGTTGACCTACCTGAATGCGACGCTTGTGACCGCGCGTTGTGAAGTATTGACAAGATGTCGCACAGCCTTGCCTCTCAAAAGAAGCAATATGCTGCGGGCAGATACATGAACACGCAATGAAGCGGTTCCTGCCAGCTCGGCATACTCGAACCATTGCTCACCAGGAGCATCGGTTGGATGAATGCGTGAGCTCGAAAATCGCGGCGTTTGCGATTGTTGGTTTCTGAGGAAGGGGAGAAAATTAAGGTTGCGTTTGCGACAATTGGACAGTTCAAATACTTCTGCGCGGGAGGAGATAACGATAACGAAAATTCAGGTGGGGTCGGCAAGTTCTGGGCGGGAGAGCTGACAGAATGTGTAGAAGCGCGCAGAACACAGACACGTGTAGACACACGTGATGCTGGGTTTCACCTCTTATCAAATGGATCGCCTGCCGTGCTGCAAGGTCCCGCCATCGCCCGCCATCGCGACAAGAGTCTGTCGGCCGTCCAGACTCCAGACAGACCACCTCACTGCGGGCTGATGAGCCGAGACCAACTGAAGGGGAGGTTCAGCTTGTTGGACATTAATCTTTGCGGTGTATACGAGAAAGCCCTTTCGATTAGACAGGAGTAATCATTTCCCAGGCTTTCATTTCATATCTTCAGTTTGGTGGATGTTCATTGCTGTGCTTCTGTCGACCTCTCAGAGGGACTATTCGTTGATCCTGACGCTTCGCGGTGTGGTGTGTACATCGCGCCCGGGTGGGCCAACAGCCGACACCCCCTTTTCTGTTTCCTGGCTGTCCAAGCATTGTGGGGTTAGGGTTGGTGATACGATTCTGAAAGCTGTTGGAAGCCCGCTCTTTCAACGTCACCACTGAAGGAAGCTCGTAGGGTCTGTCGTAGGTCGACTGGTCTGGCTCTATGGCCATTCGTATGACCCGGAGCGACTTGTTCTCCTCCGTCAGTCGTTCCGCATTACTGAGTATGGTAAAAAATCTCTGTAGAGATAAGTCTGAGGCCGAAATCGGGAGTTTAGGTGGTGATTCGGCGTGTGCATGAGAATGGCTCGATGCATGGAGCACGGGCATCTCTCTGCTGTAGGCTGAGTGAACCCAAGTTTGACACCTTCGTATGTGATAGGATTTGGTATTGAAGAATGATGGAGAGGAGTGCCCTTTAGGGGAGTCAAAGTGTTTCTCAGGTTGTATAGCGATTATGATGTGAGGGCATTCAGCCTTTGTCGAACTCCTTTAACCCTGCAACAACGGGTCTCAGTTTCAAGAGTACATATGCGGCAGTCAAAGCCAGACAGAATATTATGGCTTGTGCTGGGAGATTTGTCTAATACAAGCTAATATCCTGTAAACTACTGAGCTCCCGTGACTCTCTGCAGCAATGCTGACCTAACACAAAAAGACTTCAACGAGCTCAGTTCGAATCATATATATTTCCAGCGCTCCCCCCCAAATGTCACCAACATCCCAAATTTGACCCATCCACAGGGAAAATAACAAAGAGAGGAATTCCGACGAGAAACATTTCTTCTGAGCTCGTCATCACTGGTCGGTCATCAGAACCCCAATACATAGACACATAGACTACCTCTACCTAGTAAGTGGCATTCCATTCTTTGTACCCCTGGGGTCCAAAACCACCTCATCCAGCTCGCCCGCCAAGCACTCCCGCTTCTGTCCAAACCTACCAAGGGCCCCAGCAACAACTCCAAGGAACTCTTTTTTGACGGGACTCCCGTCTGCCCAGGTCAGGACCCAGACTTCCAGACGTCGCCAGTCCCATAAAAACTCCCAGTCAAGCAGCAGCGCAGCCCAGAGAGTCGACGGACGGGAGATCCACACAACCACCTTACCCTTCCCAATCATCCCCAAGCCTCAATCCACCTCCGACTCCGACAGTCCACGACACGTCGGTGCTCGTTCCGTTGTATCCCTCATCTCTTGCTGCAGGAGATCTAGTGCTTCGTCGCTCACCATTCCTCTCTCTCTCTCACCAGTCTCTTTCTACTTTCGACGCTCTTGTCTTCCCATCACCAGCGGGAAATCCTCCTTAATCATTTCACCACCTACCTATTATCGCTGCCGTGGTGCATTCTGCCGCATCGGCACACATACCTAATAGCCTCTGCCTACCTACCGCTCTGGTCACCTCACCCGCCTTGGTACCTATATTGATTGACCTACCCACCTACCTACTTACCTACGCCTATCGGCCTGCCGGACCCGTCCCGCTTCGTCTCTTCTTCCTTGCGGCACTCTCTGTGTGCTTACTTGACACTGTTCCCAAGTCGACTTTCGACCGACTTGGATCTACCCTTTTTGCTCACTGTCTCCCCCAACTTTCCGCTCACGTTGCTCGTCGCGCGACCGCCGCCGCCAGACAAGGCCCCCGTCGCTGGCTCTGAGTGCAACGCACACCACCAGACACCTGCCACTTCCGTCTTCCCAGCTTGAGGCCTGTCCGAGGTGATTTGGATCCTTGGATCGCCAGGTCCGTACCAAAGGAACCGACACACCCAGTGCCTGAGTCGTCGCCGCTGTCGTCGTCGCATCCGCCCCCAACGCGCTCGGCTTCCTCTTCGTGGGTGCAGCAGCACAATAGCAGTCGTCCAGCAAACGCTATTTTCAACTGCCTCTCGACCGCCTGTCGATCGCCACCCGATTGAAGCGGCATTGTGATACGCGTGCGCGCCAGACAAGGAAGAAGACCGACCAACGCCTCAGCCGGCCCTCGCGGCAACTCCCCATACCGACGAACTGGTTACACTTCGTATGCGATAGCGCGGAGGAAGTCACGTCGATATCCACGCTGTGGATAGTCGACAGCAAAGTGGAAAGAGATGATGGCTAGCATGCCGATTGGTCCCTCCTTTTCGCCGCACCCTGGCGGAATGCAGCAACATCCGGGAGCTCCTCCCGGTCACCACATGGCTCCGGGCATGGCCCACAATCCCAGCCAGCCCGGCGCAACCCCCGCCATGGCTCATCAGATGGTGGCACACTTAGGTGTCTCCGGCCCCGGCCCCCAGATGAGCGCCGGCGCTCTCATGGGAGGAATGCCGCCCGGCACTCCCAACGCCCATGTTGCCATGCAGCATTTGAACCCCCAGCAGATGGCAGCATACCAACAACAGATCAATGGGATGGGCTGTAGGTTTTGCCTTCTTTTTTCTACCATGCCCCGCTCGCTTGCTTAGACACCATATACTAACCAAAATGAATCTTCAGTTCCCAACAACCCAGCCATGCAACAGCAGTTGCAGCAAGTTAGGCTGCAGCAGCTGCAGCAAGCGCAACACCAGAGAATCATGCAGGCTCAGCAAGCTCAGGCTCAGTACGGTAACCTGGGAGGCATGCCAATAGGTGTCCCCGGCATGGGCCAGATGAACCCTCATATGGCCCAGTTAATGCAGAGGCGCGCAATGGGTGGCCCTATGCCAATGACCCATCAGATGCAACAGCATCTAGCGCAACAGCACCAGGGGCAGGGGATGAATGTAAGAGCTCGAGAATCCCGTTGCGAAAGGAGATCTACTGCAAGGATACTAACGCAGTACACAGCCGAATCTCATAGCCCAACAGATGGCGATGCAGCAGCAGCAGCAGCAGCAGCAATTACAACAGCAACAACAACAGCAACAGCAGCAGCAGCAGCAGCAGCAGCAACAACAACAACAGATGGCCCAGCAGGGAAACAACCCCGGCCAGCACCAGATCAACCCCCAAGGTCCAGGCCTCAACATGCAAGCTCAGCTGGCCGCTCTTCATACGCAACAGGCTCATGCCCAGCAGTCGGCGGCAGTTCAGGCAGCCCAGGCCCAGGCCCAGGCACAACAAGGAGGGCCGGGACAACCACAGCAGCAACCGCAACAACCACAGCCCCAACCGCCTCAACAGCCACCCCAACAGCAGCCGGGTCAGCCTCAGCAGCCTACTCAACAACAGCAACCACAGGTTCAGCCAGGTCCGGGAGTAAATGGGCCAGCACAGAACCAGGGGCCTGCTCAGGGCCCTACACAGCAGCCAAATGCCCAACAGCAGGTCTCCCCTCAAACGCCACAGACCACACAAGCCCAGCAAGCACAACTTGCCCACGCCCAAGTTCAAGCAGCCGCCAATGTTGCCAACCTCCTGCAGCAAAAGCGTGTGGATAGCGCAAACTTGAAGGGCCAGTGCTTGCTTAAGCTCAACTCGTTCAATGAGCATTTGAATGGATTCACGGTAAGCTTACGCGTTGAGCATCCCCCGTCCAACTTCCTGTTCGTCCTTGATTGCTGACTTTGCTGCTATAAAGGGTTCCCAGGGTGCAGACGGATTGAAGTACTGGCAACTCTTTGTCCAGCGGTTCTTCTCCCAGAAAGGCGTCTTCCGCCAGACTTTTAAGAAACGTGAAGATGAAGCTGCCGATCCCAAGCCCTACGAGATCGACGTTGCAGCCTTGCCGCGATTCTTCAATGTGCATTTCGAAAGTGGCGTTTCGAAAATGCAGCTGGTCATGCAAGGCACCACAGACAGATCGTTGCCCCACGACGGCCATTTCATTGAGATCGCCAGGGCAAGTGTCTTCTACTGGTACGATAATGGATCGCATGTAAGTTGGATAGCCCCTAAACCCAAGCCTACGTGGTAGCAGAACGCTTATAATTCCGAAATAGGTCGTCCATAATGGAACCCTCCGGATCCAATTCGACAGCGACCAATTTATTGAGCTTTTCGACTTTGTCGTTGAGAACCACGAGGAGTACCATTCGCGACGCGCAATCATCGAGGCTGCTCGGCCTTCGCACACCTGGATCAAGGAGTGGAGATCCCTGAACCCGCCTGACAGCAAGCAGTCACCAGAGATGAGCAAAAAGGGCAAGCAGAGGCCGTACAAGAGCCCAGCCACTCCGCCACCGGATATCGAGCTTCCGGACTCTTGCGTCAAGATTGGGATGGGGATTCCAGAAGGCGTGTTTCAGTTCCTGGAGGTACGTGGTCGTAATACGCACTGTTCTGCAGGTACAATGTAACGCTAACTTGATGTCTTGTGCAGATGGCCGATATCATGGGTCAAATGAGCCCCTTATTCACGTTCTCCCACAATCATCCCGGCATCTCCCCATATGCTGCTCTCGAGCAGTTCATGACCCAGATCACAGGTCAAGGTCCAGCTGTCAACGGCCAGGCGATGCCGCAAGGAGTCCCTAGGACTCCAGGATACAACCAATTTCCAATGGGTGCCAGTCCAGCAATGGCAAACCAGATGCTTCCTGGGTCTCCTCATATAGGTAGCCCGGCTCCTGGCCAAATGCAGGCGCCTGCCATGCAGCTTCAAGTCAGCCAGCAAGGCACCAACTCTAGTGGGCCAAGCGCAAATACTTCGCCTCAGCAGAACAACAAGAAGAGGAGAGCTTCCCAGGCGAAGCTCGAAGATGATGGTCCCACCTCAGCCCCGACGCCGGCGACTATCGGTACACCCCAAATGCCTCAGATGAACGGCGTCCAAGTGAAGGCTAAGCACCCTCCAACGCCGAGGATGCAGAAACGCATGAAGAACAACCAAGGATAGAAGCCGAGACGTCCTTTGATCGAGCTGTGGACGCCGTCTTGCTCTCCTTTCATACACAATTAACATAAATTCTTCACGGTTGGTGTCTTGGCGTCTTGCTTGGTCTTCTTGACATGAGCTCGTTCAGACCTCTCGACTTCTTAGACATCCAGAGCTGGGCAGTCTTTGGGCTCGATTTTTTCTACTTTTTCTTTCTGTTCACACACGCATGGGATTTTACATGACTGCATCCGGCTTAACTTTGTATCTGGGCCGGGGAAAGCATTCATTCTGGAATCGGACCATTTGCATATACCCCATTTTCTGGTTCACACGGGAAAGGCGCTGGTGGAAAGCGCATATGGGAGGAGGCTAACGGGGAGCCAGAGAAGGCTATCGAGTGGGAGAGCGGAACTGTTTGGTGGAAGATGAAGTGGTTATTAGGATAACATTGACACCAACAGGTGGGAAGAAGAATCGATCAGGAAGAGGCGGCAAGGTATGGGAATTGAGATGATGAAACGGGGGGAGCAGAGCGAATAGGATTCGAGGAGGGTCAGTCAGCTGAAGCGGGTGCCAAAAATTTACTTGGCTCGAGTTCATGATATAATATTGCACTCGAGGCAGGCCTGCGTTTTGACGCGTTCTGGCAGGCGTTCTGCGAGGCGAAGGAAGGAAGGCATGATTTTTGTGTACATCGCGTTTCCATTTTTCCTCTTTATTTGGTCTTTGGTTCCAGAGTTTGAGAAACCAGCGCATTCCTACTACCTACCCATTTTCCGTTTTCCTTTTTGCCGGGTTGATATATAGTGCTGGAAAGAAGAGTCTCTATGTTGTTTTTGTTGAGGCAAAGGAGAAGAGGGGAAAAGGAGAACGACACGCGAGCAGGGAAAGAGAGTGAGTGCTCGGATCATCCGTCATTCTACCTCACGGGCTTGGAGACGGCATGGATGAATCAGTCTCCGGTGTCAGTCGGGTAGATTTGTCCCACCCCCGCTCCCCGCTCCGGTCTTCTGGCCTATGGTTGTCGCCGTTTTCTGTTTAATGTTAATGATTTGGCGTCTTACGAGAGAGGTCCGACTGTTGGGAGTGAAGACATTGCAAAAATGGTGTTGTGAAAGAGCAAGAGCGACAGATGCAAAACATAGCGTATCACCACATACTTTTTTTCTGTCTTCAAGTGGTCGTCGTCGTTTTTATCAAGCTTGGATCGATGCTTCTGATACTTACCTTACTTGTGTTGCGCGCGTGGTTTGAGCGAGATGGGAAGAGGGTCAGATAACTTGAAGGAAAGAAAACAAAGGGGAAGGAGGATGGGGGGGAACAGAGTCGAGTTGGATAGAGAGAGAGGTGTGGTATTTTGTATCAAAACTTTTGTGTTTGTTCAAGTTAGTCAAAGAACTTCAGCGATCAATTTTTATTTTTTTCTAATCTTGCGCTATCATGCCCGTCTGTCCATGTCTCTGTTGCTTCTATTTCTTCCATCCATTCAACATCTACGTCAACAGTTCATTCTGGCCCGTACAATACTATTATTAAGCACAAAAAATCCACTTAGGTTTCTTCCCGCCAGCACTAGATCATCATGAGTCTAGGCAAGGTTATGATATGCTCCATGGCATACTGGTTATTGATTCAGATGATTTGACTCGCATCCCGTCCTATTTGTCGAGAGAAGCCTCATCTACAACTAACCACATCACTTTGTTACATCATTCACCTCGTCTCCTTCTCACGTAGGTGCTAGTCGAGAACAACCGTTGATTGCTCATAAACAACGCTCACTCACCCCTTGAAAGAAACCATACAGGAATACCCCATACACATGTTGGGACTCTCCTAGTTCAAAGAATAAAAGAACTTCGACGCTTCCTTATGCAAGATACAGATAAATTCAGAAGAGTGTGTGTCGTGGCTTTTAGGTACTTTGCTTCAGAAGCAGCTTGAGTGGACCTTGGACTTGAGGCTCAAAGGTTAGAGCTGGACTTTCTCCTTGCTGTGTGTACTTCCATGCTGTAAGTCCTTTGATATTGTGAGATCAATGCAAAGGTGTGAGCTTGTTATGATCCCTCTCTCATCTCTATTTCTTTATACTTTTACCCAAGTATGGTGTGCGCCCCCGTTTCTCATGTCATATATGGTGTAATGTGTGTTTTGTGTTCCATCTAGTTATTCATTCTCTATGGTGCTGTGATAACAGTCCGCGGATTGAAAGGCGGGTTTGACAATGTGATCGACCATGCTTAGAGGTAGTGATGACTTCCGTGAAAAGAAGCAGACTAGTGTACCTAGAAAACAAAAAGTGATGCAGTCAAACAACAACAATTTATTGATTCACTTCTTGTCATCAAAGCTTTTACTGAATAAAGGTGTAGAACTCCGTGTCTCTTTTATACATGATGTCCCTGATTTCTTTCCCCTTCTTTTCTCTACTTCTATCACTTGGACACCCACAATTCCCTTTCTATTTTGTGCGTTCGATTCTGTCATTCACCCTCAAACCTCTAGACCGCGCCATTCACTATTGACGACCTTGTATCTAGCATCCATCATCGTTAACTATTCATTGTTTGTCCTTCAACTTTCTCACTCATCCCGCACGCATAGCCCTTTGTTGTTTCAGTTATTGCTGCAGCCACAGTCCATTGTTTGAACCACACATAATCATGATCGTACTAAGTTTTGTGATGACTGATCATAGTAGAAGACAACATAACTATCAAATACGGTGTGATGTTTGAACAGCGATATGAAGTTTGTTTGTAGATGACAGAGGAAGTTGATGAAAACGTGTCAGTCATGCGCCGAGGCAAGTTACTTTTGAGTGTCTTGGGAGTTGCCCCTGGAGGTTAGGCTGCAGACCTATGCAATGCCAAGTAGTCGGCACATCTTTCTTGTATTGGCGAAGCAGGAAGTTGGTCTATGACTTCCAGGATCGGATATACGACTTTTGCGTGTTTGTCCCGACGGTATCACTGTTGTAAGAGTCTTCCGTGATTTCATCAAATCGGTTCAGAAGACTGGAAGACCAATAGTTAGCACACCACACAATGGATTTAACCAAGCGTCATTATACACAGAGACCATCGGCCATGAGAACCAGTGTAACGATATCCAGCTAGGATACGTGTACAACATATTGTATATCCTATAAGCTGCGTGCTTCCTCGTGATATCCACGTATGGAATTACCGTCCTCGTGATGTGCTTCCATTGCGGCCATCCATCCAGGGGTTCATGTTCGGAGGGGTTCAACAAGGGATGTAAGTCACCGGCGTGGTGAGAAAGGGCATAGAGAATGAGGTAAACATTGATTTGTGAAACGGGCAACCCAACGGCAAATGATGCTGTCTCTAGACCAAAGCACACCGGGAAGCAAAGTAAAGGGGATTCCGCCTTCATACGACTGCAGGTGGCACTTAAGTCCAGACCCCAACAGCACAGTCCCATCGTCCCTTCTGTCGTAGCAAGCCCTCCCCCTCTTCAGCCAACGTAACCCTAAGGATATAAACCCAGCAGAAACAACATGATGCACAGCCCACCAACCCGCTCATTGATCCAGTAATCGTGTATGAATCCCAAAACGCCCACAACGTCTAAAGCAAAACGATAGAGAGGATATGATTACGCAGTCTCGAAGTCGCCGAAGGTGTTCTCGCCCGAGTATGTGATGTAGAGGAAACTGTGGTAGTAGTCACGTTAGTCTGGGTTACAGTTGGAAAAAATGATAGGGGATAGAGGTTGCCACGTACCCATCCTCATCCTTGTGCTCCTCGTAGATGCTGCTCATGAGAGCAGCGGTTGGAGGAAGGACCTCATCTACGAAGATGAAGATGGCCTTCTCGGGCGACAGCTTGATGCGCTTGCGGATGACGTAAACGAACTGGCCCACGGTGAGGTCCGCCGGTACGAGGTACTTCTTCTTATCGATGGTAGCGATATCACTCTTCTCGACCTTTTCGCAAATAACCTGTGGCGACATGTGTTAGTTAGGGATAAGGGCGGTGACTGCGGGATTGTCCGGATGGGGGATGCTTACGGGAATACGGTCGGAGTACTTTTGGCGAATACGCTCGGCCTCGGCCTTGCGCTTCTCGAAGGGGTGCTCGTCCTTGAACTTGGATCTCATTTTGGCGGTTTGGGTTGATAATGTGGAAGATGCGGTGATAGGTGTTTGGCTTTGAAATAGACTACAAGCGTGGATACGATGGATGGATAAGACGGTGTCTGCGATAGAGGGAATCCGGTGTTAGTCGGAAGAAGCGGCTATTGAAAGGGAGATAGACCATGGATGGCTTCCACAAGGAGCAGCATCAGTGTTGGTCGGAAATGCAAAACATACCTTGATGACTGGCGTGTGATGGAAATGAGGAAGCTGGGGAGAGATGTCAGAGGTAAGAAACGGCAAGAGGATGAAGAGGGGGAAGAAGGGTTGATGTACCTCTTTGACCATCGATGTAAGGTGTGTTAGTAGGTTGCCAGGCAGTGTTGCCTATCGGCCGCGTCCAGTTGGCGGCTGCCCGCCTGTCTGCGCAGCACGGGTCAAAGGCCCTGGACACGCCAGGACAACCTGAACACTAAGCGGGTGACCAGCAGGCGGAGGCGGGGCTGACCAGATGACTAAAGCGAGAGTCGATCCTCGATTGGGCTTAGCCCGCTCCCAGTCGGTGAATCAGATGGGTCACTGGCCGTCGCTCACATGGTCAGGCTTAACAGGTCACTGCCTTTTCAGTGGCATTCCAGGGGCATTTCAAGGCGAAGGCGTGCCCGGCACTCAGCTAGGAGCGGTACCTGAACGGTACCTCTTGGCCATCAGTGGGGCGGCGTGGAGGTAGCAATGACGCAGCACTCCGTATCCGTCTCCTATCTCTCGTTGTACACTACCTACCTACCTACCTACCTCTAGTATACATAGTACATTACCAAGTCCTAGGTTGATACCTTGTATCAGCGGCACATGGACAAGACAGAAGGATGGCCCGAAGAAGGGCGCATTGGAAATCTCCTTTCCGTTCCAAGGGCAGCCAGCCTCGTGGCCCTGGTCCTTTGGCTTCCCGGTTCGTTGAACGTGTAGACCGCATTTTACTAAGAAGGGCGTGGACGGTTCCATCGGCTTGGCCAGCGTCTCGACCTCGCACCCGACGGGCAGCTTGTTGACCGCTTTGTTCGCCTGCCGTCTACCTCTACACTATTAAAGACCTAGGGAGGACCAGGTCATGGATGTCACCACTGCGAAGTCGTCATTCTCTCCGCTTGTTTGCATTTGGTATATCTTATCCATAATAGTCTCCTATCTATCAATGAAGCTTTATCCTGGAGCTCCTCCCGGGCCTCCCTACAACTGAAGTCCGATCGGAGCTGACCATTTGCCCCGCCATGGGACCCGGGCCCGCGTGTTTACACTACTATCAGGTACCGTTTTCGGTGTCCGCCTAGGTGGCTTTTCCGGTCGCTCCCGGAGTGCGTGCAGCACCAAAAGTGGACATCTTGCTCCTCAGGGTCCGGTTCCCCGTCCATCCACTGGAGCCGTTGAAATGCAAGGAACACCCCGCGAATGTTCCGTTCTGCCTACGGCACTGCGCTATCATGGATGGCAGCGTGGTTACAGAAGGAGCTGTCTATCAGCCTGTTCCGGGTATAGCGTCATTTTCCATTATTTGTATGTAGGTAGTTGATAGTTGATCCAACCAGTGAAAGAGAATTCGGCTCCGAGGCACTACAAGCGGATCCCTCCTCGAGATCCCCAGCAGGCAGGGCGATTACCCAGCGAAGACTAGACTACCCGCCGAGGCCAAGCTCTCGATTTCAACAATAACATCCGATTTTGGACACCACATCAGCCGTGGATCGAGTCCGTCAAATTTCTCGGTTCAGCCTTGTCCCAATTGACGAATCGATAGTTCACCAATTCGCCATTGTGAAAGAGCTTGCGCGGTCTTTCCCGGCCCTCCGTACTTAGATCTGGTGTGGTGGTCTCATGTTCGCAGAGTAAAATCATTCGATCTCGGGACCTCGACCTGCTCACCACCCACCACTACGCTACCACTCCCCAATTCGTATAAATAAGAACCGTCAAGATGGCCTCGCGACGGCCTACTCTTCGCCTCTTTGCTCAGTGCAAGACGAAACCCCAATTCAACCATACCTGG
Source organism: Neurospora tetrasperma FGSC 2508 (assembly GCF_000213175.1). Classification (NCBI taxonomy): domain Eukaryota; kingdom Fungi; phylum Ascomycota; class Sordariomycetes; order Sordariales; family Sordariaceae; genus Neurospora; species Neurospora tetrasperma. The sequence goes on from NW_009799102.1 coordinate 1,158,560, forward strand.
ACCCCTCGCCGAGCTGCATCAAGCTTCCAGAGCTCCGGATCGGCACGTCAAGCTTTCTCGAACTCGCGAAACTACCTCACTTTGGCTGCTGCTGGTCTGGCTGTAGCCACTACTCTTGGTTACAAGATGGTATGCGCCTGCTGCGACCTCCCATTGACCAATTGCCTACTACGGACCCTAGCTCACCATGTGCTCTGAATTCAGGCCGTCGAAGACCCCATCCGATGCGATTCCCCCACCCTTGCCGAGCGCGACCAGCAGATTAAGCGCGAGAAAGGCGTAAATGATGCCTCGCCAATGCGCCTGCGTATGGAGAAGTTCGTCAAGGAGCAACAGAAGGAAATTGTCAGAGCGCTAGAGGAGGCCGACGGCACACCATTCCGGGTGGACGAGTGGCAGCGCAAGGAGGGTGGCGGCGGCATCACCTGCGTCCTCCAGGAAGGCAAGGTGTTTGAGAAGGCCGGTGTTGGTGTGAGCGTCGTTTACGGCACTCTTCCCAAGCCCGCCATCATCAAGATGCGTGCCAACCACAAAAACCTGGCTCAGGAGGATGACATTCCTGACAGCCTCGAGTTCTTCGCCGCCGGCCTCAGTCTGATCGTCCACCCCAAGAACCCCATGGCCCCGACGGTCCACCTCAACTACCGATACTTCGAGACGGCCAACCCCGACGGCTCCTCGGGAGCGTGGTGGTTCGGTGGCGGAAGTGACCTGACGCCCAGCTACCTCTTTGATGAGGACGCCATCCAGTTCCACAAGTCGCTGAAGGAAGTGTGCGATGCCCACGACAAGGAATACTACCCCCGCTTCAAGAAGTGGTGCGACGAGTACTTCTACAACAAGCACCGCGGCGAGTGCCGCGGTATCGGTGGCATCTTCTTCGACGACTTGGATGAGACCGTCTCCGACAAGGAGAACACCTTCGCTTTCGTCCAGGACGCGCTCAAGTCGTTTGCGCCCACCTACATTTCCATCATCAACAAGCGCAAGGATATGCCGTACACGGAGGAGGAGAAGCGGTGGCAGCAGATTCGCAGGGGCAAGTATGTCGAGTTCAACCTGGTGCACGACCGCGGCACCGCGTTTGGCTTGAATACCCCTGGTGCACGCGTGGAGAGTATTCTCATGAGCTTGCCGTTGACGGCTAGGTGGGAGTACATGTATGAGCCGGCGCCGAAGAGCAGGGAGGCGAGGCTGGTTGAGGTGCTGAAGAACCCCAAGGACTGGGTATGATGATAAGGATTTGTACCTCTATTCTGTGCCGTTGAAGGTTCTTTGTATGTATTTTTATGACTTGCATGGTAAAAATGGGTTACGTGAGATGAAGAAGAAAAAAAACAATGAGTAGACAAAATGCTATCGATGATCCGTCAAATCTGATTGTGTTAAATCCGAACTATGGTCGCGCGCTATTGAGTAGAGAATGCAGTTTTGAACTTGGACGTTTTCTTAGGACCGCGTCACTGCATGCACCTAACAACTTACAACATTCAACCACCACCACCGAATAAAATGATGACTCGGATGAAGTGCAAGTTTAAGCCATCATAACTACCAGAACCTATTTCTCAGGATTTACGAAACATAATCCAGTTAATTACTTCCCGGAGGAAAATCAACAGCGTGATGGCCTCACCCAACGAACACCACCACGGGCATTCTGACCCGAATCCCGACTTACACCCACCAGGCCCTGCTTCGCCTCACCCTCAACCGTCTTACCAGCCTCAACCACAGGAAGAAGCAAAAAGCTCATCACCACCATTACACTCACCACAAATCTCCACAACGCCGGCCCTCGACCTCCCCACCTCCCGACAATTCCTCACCTCCCTCATAACCGCCATCTCCAACATTCCTCTGCTCGACGAGCCACCTACCCAAATACACAAACCCGCACCCGGGCCAGGGTCCAAACCCCAATCCAAAGCTGCCGATGTACCAGCAACAGAGACAGAAACGACAATTCGGAGGAAACAACTACTCCAGATCCTCAAAGACGAAGGTGACGAAGGGAGAGAAGAAGATGATCATGATGTAACCATCAGGAACAAGAACATGAACAAGATAAAGATTCCTGGAGGTCAAGTGAACCCCCTTAAACTGGTACCGCCTGAATACCGACATTTGATCATCACGCTACATGTTCTGTTTCCGGGGGTGGTGTTACCAGGGTTGGAGGTTTTGGAGCGGGGGTTGGTTGAACGGGTCATTTTGAGGAGGTGTGCTGCTGGAGAGGGGGTAGCGGCAGCGGTAGTGAAGAAGAAGAAGAAGAAGGAGGAGGAGGAGGAGGAGGAGGAGGAAGATGAGGAAGGGAGGCAGAAGGAGCAGATGAAAGAAGGGGATATGGATGTGGATATGGATATGGATATGGATGTGGATGTGGTCATGGAAGAAGGGGACGACAACAGGAAGAACGACGACGACGACGACGGGGACGTAACAAGTCCGCCGCCGGCTGAGGATGAGACCAAGGATGGTGGAAAGGCTAAGAAAAACCACCACAAGTCACTGTGGGAGGAGTCCACAGAAGCAAAAGTCGAACATCATCCCCGGTCACCACCTCCAGAGTTCTATCTCGTCCGCTCCTCCCAGTTCCTCAACGTCCACCCGAAGCGGAAACGAAAGTATCCAAGTAGCAATCTTTCTGGGCTGTATGGAGACGCAGACACCGAGGGTATCCCGTCAGGTGTTGGCAGCGAAGCAGACCGAGAGCGAGACTACCGAATACAGCGGTACATGGTCAGCCTGGAAGCATGGAACTGTACCTGCGCTGCGTTTGCGTTTGCTTGTGTCTCGGAGCCAGAAGCAGGAGATGATGCAAAAGAAACAGGAGGAGAAGAGCTACAAGAAAAGAGAGAAAGTGATAACAAAGGAAGTGCAGGCTGGACCTTTGGCGGGATGACCCTCTTCAACGCCCGAGATCACTCGAGCGTACCGCCCGTTTGCAAACACCTGCTGGCCTGTCTGTTGGCTGATAAGTGGACGAGGGCGTTGGGGAGGTATGTGACGGATCGGGTGGTGAGTAGAGAGGAAATGGCCGGCATTGTTGCTGATGTGTAGTAAGTCTAGAGTGAGGGTCTGTTATAGATAGGTAGTTTCTCTGTTACTGGCGAACCGCAGTCAACAAACCAACTTGTCAGTTAAATAGTATTATTAAACAATCGCTCAAGATCCCATCCTTGACCTTGAGCAGCCCTCTTTCTATGTGTGAAAGTGTCTCTCTTGTGTTTGATTCCGTACACAGACGTGATTCATGCTGATTTGATTGATTTCGTATCATCTACGGCCGGGTCCGTTGCGCCCCGTCATCCATCCCGTTGCTCGCCTTCCTGTTCCCTCTTTCACTTTGTCATGTCTCGCTTATTTCTTCTTCTCTTTCGGGCTGTTCTCCTTCTCCTTGCTTTCACCATTTGCCGCCGCCGGGCTACCCTCCTTCTTGTCGGCGCCCTCCTTCTTCTCGCCGTTTTCTCCCTCCTTCTTCTTGGCGTCGTTCTCCTCCTGCTGCTGCCTGTTCTGGATCTTGTTCTCAATCAGGTCGTGGAACGCAGTGATGGCGCGGATCAGACTGCTGAGGTAGATGGCCATGAGCTGGTCGTTGGTCTTGATGCTCATGGCGTGGTTGAGCTCGCTGTCGGCGTTGGTTCCAGTAGCGCCTGGGCCGGACTTGGGCGTCGAGAGGTTGGGGAGCAAGTTGAAGACGTCCTGGAGGTTGCCGAGAATAGCGTGGTTCACGGGCAGCTGGCCGTCAAGGACCTTTTGGAGATATGCTTGGATGTCGCGGAGGCGGTGGTGGAGGCCTTGCAGCGAGCGCATCTGGTTGGTGATGCGGGTGGATAGTGTGCCGACGGCTACGTCACGGATGTCGCGAAGGAGGTGCTCGACGCCGATTTCCTCGGCCTCTTCGGCCTCGATAATGGAGGGAGTGTGGACAAAAGTCTTGGATGTAGTGGTGCCATCCTGTGGTAGTCACACACAAGTATAGTTAGCAGCTGTGACTTGGGCGAGGCTGAGTAAGAACAAGTGGAAACGCGACGGCGTCTCTGGAAGACATACATCCTTGATCTCGTCAACGGCAAAGTAGGCATCTGTAGGAACGCCCGTCTCCTTGGGCTGGACATCGACAATAACCAGAAGCGGGTTGGGAGTGTAGCGCTTGAACAGCTCGTTGATGTCGAGATCGGAAGCCCGTAGCTTGGGGCCGGAATGGTACCAGCCTATTAGCTTCTCGCGCGCATTGACCTTCTTGAACATGTCGTTCATGGACTCGACGTAGTTGTGGTCAAGGAACCAGACTGAGGGGTCCTTGTCGTCCTCCTCGAAGGGAACTGCATCACCAGAGTTAGCCGGATATTCACCTGGGCGCGGGGCAACCAGGCAAGCTTCCGCAGCAGACTACGCACCCGCGAAACTGTTGGACACGCGAACATTCTTTCCATCATTCTGGCCTAATAGCACGCCGACGACACGCTTGCTCTTGGACTTGTTGGCTTGGGTACGGTTGTAGTGGTCGACAACTGAGAGCAGAACCAGCGGCGCAACCGAGACGCTGCGGTTCACCAGGGAGAGCGTTTCCGCAGTAGTGGCGGGCATGGCGAGAGCTGGATTCGAGGTGTCGTCGTTGTCGTCGTCGTTGTCGTCGTCACCGTCGGAGGCGTGATGGCTTGTGTGTTTGGTGGGCGTGGCGGGAGGTCGGGTGGTATTTCGTGGGGTAGAAGAAGGAAGGCGGGCTGGTGGGTATGATGTATGTTTTGGTCGTCGATGTACGTATAGCAAGTATCGTCAGTTGTCAGTGGCCTCGAAGCTCCAACTGCTGTAGTTGCAGTGGTCTGGTCTCGCCGTCGTCACTGGCTAGCTGCCTCACTTGCTGGAAGGTGAGTACCCAATCAGGTTAGCGCCTGGGTAGGTACCTTCCGCTTGAACTTGAGTTGGGCGGTGGGGCCTCAGCCTTCTGCCCTGTGCCACTGCCGCGGTGACATAACAACCTAGAGGGCTTATCTAATCAGTAGCCGGTACGGATGTACACTAGAGGTACGCAGTCTGTACCCTCCGCCTGAACTTACAGGGGCTTTTATAGCGACCTTCCTCCTGAGGAAGTTGAGACCGCAGAAAGGGGGGTCTCTTTATGCGCTGGAAGGCTCCTTGGCGCGTGTCATGACACCCTTTTGGTCGTTGCGCCTCTGACAGAGACCTAGGATCGGCATAAAGTCGAGGGATCCTCCCGCCTTTTAATTCGAACGAACCCATCCGTACATCCATCCATCGTCTGCCCAACAACGTGACGCCATACTTTATACCTACCCGTCCGGCCCAACATAACCTCAAAGAAAGCAAAATAACCAAAATCTATCGCAAACATGAAGTTCTCCGGTCTCGTTCTCGGCGCCCTTGCCCTCGTCTCCAGCGCTATTGCCGTTGACATCCAGAAGTCGGTCATCATCACCTACAAGGAGAACACTCCCGACTCGGTGATCCAGCAGGACAAGAAGGCCATTCTCGATGACGGTGGTGTCATTACCCACGAGTACACCCTCATGAAGTATGCTCTCAGACACCGTCATGTTGGTTCGGGTGTTCTTGCTAACCCTTTTATCCAGGGGCTTCTCTGCCAAGGTTAACGCAAAGACACTCGAGTCGGTTTCCGCCTCCAGCGAGAGCTACGCCACTATCGAGGAGGACAAGGTCGTCAGCACGTTGTAAGCGGCCAGCTGATTGTTTGGCGACACCTGGGACGAGCGCAGACAACAAAAAAAAATTAACCATTCGAGTCTACACAGCGACATCTAAGGTACAACGGTGCCAGAGAGAAAGAGAGACTGAAAGAAAGTGTGTTGGAAATGATACCCAGGTGCAACTGTACTGGGCAAAGTTGTTGCCTTTTGCGGACTGTAAGTCATAGTCTTGGCGTTTTTGGAAATGGATCGATGGAGATGGACTGTCATGATATCAACATCTGACGGACGGGCTCAATGTCCCAACGTTTGGCAAGCATCTTTACGTTCAATAGATTATGTGTTTATCAACGTCATGATCATGAAGCATCGAGGTTCGGGTCTCAGGAACTTCATGAACCTGGTACTGTCATCATACGACTCCATATCCGAAGTCATTGTCATTGAGAAATCGACATGTAAACAACTTATGGTCGTTCGACTACCTAACCACTCATCGCCGACCATGTCGCTGACTCGGAAGCTATGACTTGATCTTCAGGGGAATGGGTTGATCCACTGCGGTGAGCATGTTGTGTAGTCTCATGAGCCATGGGCTCTTTGGTAACAGCCCTGTTCAGCAACCCAGCTCGAGACAGCGGTTCCGCGGGTTTCTTTCCAGTTGGTAGAGACCTCGTCTCCAAGAGCCTGACATCATTCGACAAGAACAGCGTAACCACCCCAGGTACAGATCATGTCTGGTCAGTGCCGTGATGTTTGTAATGTCCATAGCCTAGGTATAGCGTAGAGGAACTCGGGCTCTCCAGGAACGGCACAGGAACCCATCATGCCAACATGCCCTGATCCCTGAGACTGCTCCAGTGGTGGATGAGCTGAATCGGGATGTTTGAGTGGATGCCAAATGGGAACCTCGACGACCACAGTTCGCACAAGAAACGAACGACGATGCCCCATGCACGTAATTACATCGAATACATTGCCGAAACCAAACTGGAACCCCTGTTGCTCTGCTTGCATCTCAGGGCGTCAAATCAGCGATAACAGCAGTCAGTGGTCTATTTGCGTTCAGTCAGTCCCCTTCCCCAGAGTGGCCCGCATACCTAGCGCACCGTGACCCCAATGGAGACGCAACTGAACCGCCTGCCGTGGTGAGGTGCCAGTCATGTATGAAACGAAATTCCCCCAACCCGACCTTAATGTCCAACCGCGACTCGGGAATTGGACAACTTCCAACGAACTTCGGGACATACAACAACACGAGAACTTGCGCATCCGCAAAGACAGACGTCTTGAGTAATCAAGGCTCTAATCAACCGTTCAAGAGGATCACCAATCCCATTTGAATCATTCATTTATCCTTGATCGCCTCCCTACTTGGCTTCCAACATCCGACTTGTCCCGTCTTTGGCCTTCTGTTCGCCGCGTTTAATTAGCATCTCCTGAGAAAAGAAACGACCTCGTCTCAGCCGTCGCCTTACAATCTTTTGTTCTATCTTGCATTATTCACCACATCGTACTTTCCCTCAACTGCCGCAGCATAGTCCAATCGATTACCGGGCAGACAGCACGGAATTCCTGCATCCGTTTTACGCTTACAACGTGCCGACGTCTTGTACACTAAGTACACGCACCCGATCAAGACCCTCCACCTCGTCCCGTTGGGTTCCGATCCGCCCCTATCGTAAGGCTATATCGACGACACGCTGGCCCATAGTTTTGTCGATTCCGTGCGGCCTCTACATTGATCACCATTACCAAGTTATCTGAACCGTGGGCCCGTCGGGCCTCTTGAGACTACCCATCATGACGCAGTACAGCCTCGCGAAGCAGGCCGCCCTGTTGAAATGGATCAACACGTTCAAGACATCGCGCCGGGCGGCCACCCTTAAGGACCTCCAAGATGGTCTGATGCTGGGAGACATTCTCGAAGATATGACCTCCGGGGACTTTTCCAGCTCCAGCCTCATTCGGAATCCTTCCTCACCCGAAGACAACAAGGCCAACCTTGAAACTGTATCTCGTGGCCTTGCTGCTTTCATGCGCAACGACGTTCCGCAGTACGCTCCTCCGCCGTCCAAGTTGCGCGCCATTCTCGAACACCCGGACGACATTGCAATTTGCGAGTTCCTCTCGTATTTTGTTATTACCATCTGCTTGGGTTCCACCAACAAGGCATACGTTCCGGCTATCCTGCAGCTCGACAGCGTTACACAAAAGGAAATCGCAAACACCGTCGAAGTGTTCCAAAAGCGAAAAGATGCGGATGCGAAACTGCAAGAGCCGAAGGAGGTGGATGGACAAACTAATGCCGACCTGCACATTGTCAGGGATCCGGCCCTTATGGAGGAAGAGTTGAGGCAAACAAAGGGCGCCTACGAATACCTCAAGAAGCAGAATGCCGATCTACAAGCGCGGGTCGACAAGCTCCTCGATACACGCCAAGCTCTACTCAACGACCTTAACGGGGCGCAAGCCGAGCTGAACGCTATGAAGAGGCACAGGGGTGCCGATGCTGGCGCAGCCATCAAGGACTTGCGAGACGAGATCAAGGACAAAATGGCCATCATTGACGACTTGGAGGCTCAAATCGTCAAGGAGACAGCGCACATCACCAAGCTCGAGAAAGACAATGCTGCTCTAAAAGCAAGGGCTGACCGGGTTAAGGACCTGGAGGACAAGCTTATAGAGCTGGAACACGAGAACAAGCAGCAACAGCAACAGATCAAGGGCCTAGAGAACTACAAGAAGAAGGCTCAAGATCTTACTTTTATCCAGCAACGAAACAGGACCCTAGAGGAGCAAATTGTCCAGATGGAACAGGACTTGAAGGACTTTGAGAACTTCAAGGCGCAAAACAGGAAGCTCCAAAAGGAGATTGAAGAAAAGGTCAAGGTGTTGGCGAATAATGAGCAAGAGATTGTCTACACGCTCCAATCCAGGAACGTCTTGCAAGAAACAAACGAGGAGCTCCAACGAAGAGTTGAGTACCTTGAATCGAAACACCAGGCTGATGAGAATATGATCAAGGAGCTCCAGGAGCAGCTTCAAATGGGTGGTGCCATCCATGAGACATCGGGTTCACAAAGTCCTGTTACCAATGGCGGCTTCAACCTCGAGCATGAGCTTGAAACAGAACCTGCTGTTCGTCTAGAGCTCCAGCGGCTCAAGGCAGAAAACAACGTCTTGCGCAGCAATATGACCGTTGCGTCTGAGAATGAGCGCCTAAGAAGCGAATTGGAGTCGGCCAACAAGAAGGTTGACTTGTATCGCGGCAAGTGCACCGAGGCTATGGAGAAGCACGCCGTTGCCCAGGAACAACTCAATGCCATGATGAACAACACAACAGGAGAAAGGTTTGTTTACGCGCTTAATTCTGAGTGGGAATCACAAAATTAGGATTTACTAACACCTGAGTACCTTAGCAATCCCGCTTTTGTGAACCTGCGCAAACAGTTCCTTGACACCTCGAGCGACGTCGAGAAGCTCACAAAGCGAGTTCAGGAGCTCGAGCAGGACGTTGCAGACAAGGAGCGCGAGTTGATCGCTGTGAAGACAGATCGTGAGTCCTGGCATCTTTGTGCTGAAAATGCAAAGGCAAAAACTGACCAACGTTCTTCCCATAGTGTCCGTCATTGGAGAGGAGCAATCAGCTGCACTCACCGCACTCAAGGCTTCTGACGAGTTGATAGCCGAATCGCTACAGAAGGAACTCGAGGCCACACGCAAGCAGCTCAGAGAGAAGACGTTTGAACTGGACGAGATGAAGGCACAGCTGATGGAAGCATTGGTCTCCAAGGACAAGCTCCGCAAGCAGCTGGACGATGCCATTGCGAGCGGCGGAGATCCGAACAAGTCCAGGAAGGAGGACGTTGAGAAGATGGAGAAGCTGAAGGCTGCGCTCAGGCAAAAGATCGAGGTGAGCAACGACCCTTCTTCAAGTCCAACACCTCCTTATCTGGCCTCACGGGTCGTTATCCCCCTTTTGGCGAACCCCTCGCCTATCGCATCTGGGTTCATCTTTGACAAAGATGGTGAATGGGTCATCGTTCCCACGTCAATACCATCAGAAGGCTCCTGGCTTAGTGGCCTTGAGAAGACCAGTGCTTGCCTGTCAAGCATTTTCAAACGATGGAAGACTGAGATACCTGCTCTTGGTGACTGGTGATCACGTACTGTATGGTGATCACCTGCCTCTCAGTCTTATCCCTCAAGCTCCTTGTCCTTTTGCTTTCAGCTGTATCCACGATTACTTTACCTGCCCACAGACTGATTTCCCAGCTGTCGAAGCCGACAAATCTATCATCACCAAACAGTGTTTTAGCCATGTTGTATATGCACCTCTCACAAAATGCTAATGCCACTCGCCTATAGCAACTCGACAAGGCTGAACAGGAGAAGTACGATCTCCAAAGGCGGATCAAGCTTGTTGAGAGCGGCGGTGCCTATGCGGCCCAAAAGGTACGTCCATTCGTTGCTTTCCATCCGCCTGGACGATGACAGATGTAATGCGATTTTTTTGTATTTGTTGTTGTTCCCCTTTGATTTGTATACTAACCAGAGCATCTTCCGGTCCAAACAACAGGCGGCAAGCGACCAAGTCATCAAGAACCTCCAGCGCGAGAATTCCATGATCACAACAGCATGGTACGACATCACAAGCCGGCTGCAGAGCAACCATGTCATTCTCCAAAGACGGCACGACCAACCCAAGAGCTGGCTGCACAAGCAAAGGCAGTTGGTAAACGGTGAGTAAAACAATCCTTACCTCAACCCTCAATCTCCTGATTTTCTTTTTTCCTCGGGACGAAGACCAAAATCTGACCCTTATCCCCTTTTGTTCTTCTGTAGCCACGCCAAGGAGGTAGAACGTCCTCGCGTAGCCTGCCCTGTCCTACCAAGATCAGGGCCGGCCGCCTCGCCGCCGCCGCCGCTACCACCATCTACCACCTACCATCATCACGTTACGTCTCTGCAAGCAACCAAGATCAACCCACACATGGTCTCGTATTCAACCTGCCTAACTGATGCTGCGCTTTGCTGGACAGCGATCTTCTCGCTTATCCGCGCGTTACTGTCTGTGGTGGCGGTGGCGACCACCTTGAAGAACCTCTATCGTATCTCGATCGTGCTAGCAAGAAAGCCGAACAGAAATAAGTCGGGTCCAAGGTCATCATCATCGTCAATACGACGGCTGATGGCCACCACGGCGGCGACTATGGCGTTTGTTTCGGTGCTAGTCACGGGGGGTGATTGATCGACTGGATGTTTTTCTGCGTGCGTGCGTGCGGTTGGTGTGGATTCCAACAAGAATAACAAAAAGAAAACTATAGAGAAGACGTCTTTGAAATAGATTGTGGACATACCCTATCTAGACACAATCTCAAGGGAGAGTCACATGAAGGGAAAACGTCGCGAAGGGAATGAATAGACGGATGCATTGATAAGGAGCAGGGCGATCAAGACGGGCGACATATGGATTTTAATAAAGACACGAAGCAAGGGCCGAAGTATCAGACGATGTAAAACGCTTACAAAAAAAAACCATGTGTTAGAAGCTAGATAGCATTGCGTCGAGTTGGGTTAATCATGGAATCTTTGTTTACTTTGCCCCTGAGATAGACCTGAAAGTGGGATTAGAAAATGAGACGAATGAACATGATGGCGGCGATTGCCACGTTTACATCACTTTGGTACCATGGAAAAAAGATATCAATAGGATCTTTTTCACTTTGTTTCAATTTTCCTCTTTTTCCTGAATCTACCCATCCATCCATCCATCCCGAACATCCCGGTTACAAGAAAGAAGTCTCGTTCTCTTCTGCCTTCGTGTCATGATAACAAACATGCATCGTCGCTTTTCCCATCATAACATCAAAGACCCCCAATTCCCGTTATTTTCCGAAAACGAACCGCCTTTTGAACGGTGTCTCGGTGACATCAAGGGTGGTGTGGTGTGGTATATATGTAACAACAACCTCCAGCCAGTCATGGTGACTGGTCATTTTGCCCCCTTCCCAAAAACTCGAATCGAAGGAGCAGAGCTCATACCAACTAAGCGCAGGATGAGGATAATTCGGTTTCGTTTCGTATTCGTGTCCAGGTTCGTTGGTTGAATCGGTGTATTGTACTTTTTCTTCAACATTACCGACTATTATGAAAGGAAGAAGCTTGGCCCCCGCTTCTCTTTCTGCCCTGCTCTTTTTTTTTCCTTCACCACCAACCTAAAACGTGGAAAGAAACCACAAGCTGACATTGGTTTTGCCGGGTGTTTTCTTTACGAGCTCTTGGCAGCAGAAGCAATCTTGCTCATGATACCGCTGCCAGCGCTGCTAGCCTTGGCCTTGTCACCTTCAAAGATGGCGAGCAGGGACTTCCAGACCTGGGCGGGCTCCTGGCTGGCGTCAATGGCCTTCCAGATGCCCGTGTTCTGGTAGTAGCCGACGACGGGCGCCGTCTGCTTGTGGTAGGTCTCAAGACGCTTGCGCAGCGCCTCGGCGTTGTCGTCACTGCGCTGCACCAGCGGCTCGCCCGTGATGTCGTCCTTCATGTCGTCCTTGGGCGGGTTGAAGATGCGGTGGTAGGAACGGCCGGAAGCAGGGTGGACGAGACGGCCCGTGATGCGCGCGACGAGAAGGGAGTCGTCGATCTTGAGCTCAACCGCATGCTGCAGGGGCAGGTTGCGCTCGCGGAGCATGGCGTCGAGACCCTCGGCCTGGGGGACGGTGCGAGGGAAGCCGTCGAGGATGAAGCTATTGTGAGGAAGGAGGGGTTGTTAGTTTATGGTTAAAGGGCAAGAAGGGGGGGAGGGGATGGGGGGCAATGGAAAACACATACCCGCCCTGGCACTCCTTGTTGTTCTCCAACTCGTCCTTGATCATGCCAATGACAATGTCGTCGCTGACGAGACCGCCCTCGTTCATGATCTTCTTGGCCTGCTTGCCGAGAGCGGTGCCCTTGGCGACCTGGGCGCGGAGCATGTCACCGGTGGCCTATGAAGCGTTGCGCGCGTGTCGCGCATTGGTTAGCTTCTCATCCGGTCCCTAGTCCCAGACTGGCGCGAAACAAGACACCAATCGGTTCTTTTGCATGGGGGACAGGCAGCAAGACAAGGAAACTTACAAGGTGGCAGCAGTTGAACTTCTCCTTGATCTTGGGGGCCTGGGTGCCCTTGCCGGCACCGGGAGGGCCCATGAGGACCATGCGGAGCTGCTCGGCGGTGGTGACGGGCTTGCCGCTGAAGTCGCGGGTCTCGAGGGACCTGACGCGATCCTCGAGGGAGGCAATGACATCGCCGAGGCGCTTAACTTCGTCGTCGATGAAGCCCATCTTGAATGTGGTGTGTTGGGGAGGAGTGGAGATGTTTGGTTGGAAGGTGGAGGAGGTGGAGGTGGAGGCAAGAGGGAGAGAAAAGGAGAGAGAAGCAGAAGAAGAAGAAGAAGAAGAGAAGAGGAAGGGAAAGTTGGAAAAGGAAATAACCTCAAATTCAAATCAACGGAGCGAAACGGACACGGAACGCGGGAGCAAGACTGGAGTCAATGGTAGTAGTACTAGGTAGTCGGGCTACGGGTACCTCTTCTAGTAGTCCGGGTCACGGTAGTATTGTATACTGTATGGAGGCCGGGGACGGTCCTGGTTTGGCTGACAGGTACTTTTGAAGCTCGGTCGTTTTTTTTTCTCCAGTGATCGGAGCGGCCACGGCAGCGCTTGGATGCCACTGGACCCGGACTCAGTGGTTGTTGAGCACGAGTGCCCATTCCCCGTTCATTGACTTGCCCTGAATTTTGGATACATACCTAGAGATCTCATTTGCTTGCAGTAGGTTACTGTACATGACGCACTGCTACTACCTACCTCTGTCTCTACGACATTCTGTATGGATTACGGGGTACATGAGGGGAGTTACCGTTCGGTCACCTCCAAGTTTGATTTCCCTGTATGGTTGGTTATAAGGAACCGAACCGGTACATCTTTTAACCGATCACCCCGGACTTTCATTGAGTGTATCTGGGCAATCTGAACTTTCGATCCTTGCTGAGCTCGTTTTGTGTTCCTAGAGAATGGTATCACCGTCACGGGCTCAGACAGCTACACCTGAATTCCTTTCAACAGTTGTCGTGGTGAGGGCTTTTTGGAGCTTCAATAAGTGCCCCTCCATGGTGGTACGTATGACAAGAGCTCCCATCTGAAACCTCTAGGTATGAGGTACATCTCTCGGAATTCACCGGCCACTCAACTGTCAACAACAAACCCGGGCTTCCGATGCCATTCCTCTCCTCCGACAACCATGATAATCCTGCCGATATTGGAGGTTGGGATGGACTGGACATTGGACCAGATGGGACGGAAGGATGGCCTCGCTGGGTTCGGGTCGGCAATCCGGATGAATGGACTTGAACTCAGACTTCAGTGGGGGAGTTGGGGAATGGTGGGAATGCGGATGCCAAGTTGCAAGGTCCCGAGGATGTCAAATCCACCACACGTGGGGTGTCCCGGTGTTCCTAGCGCCAAGCTCCTGTTGGAGACTGCCCAGCTTCGTCTCATCATCGCCAGCCTCGGCAGTCATAAGCTAGCCATGCATGCTTACGCAACAGGGAGAGCATCAAGTGATGGAATTTGTTTAAAGTATGTGAGTGGGTAAGCGTCAGCTTCATATTATGCCGTGACAATTATCATTATGATAGATACGTAGCTAACTTAGGTACGTGTGTAATACTAAGGTAGTGCTCGAGTGTTCCAACGCCGTAGAAACGCCAAACGAGCCATGATAATGCGAAACCCATGGTAATGCCCTCTTCGAGCCCCAAATGCTATGTGAGATCATGTACCGCCGACTAAACATTGGCCCTCGCACTCCCCGGGTTGCTGTTGTCTTCGCCGTCTGCCCAGATATCCTTACTCTCCTGTTCAACCGCGCGCATGGCAACAGCAACATCCTCCAACTTGGCGACAACATCGAGGACACCCTGATTGACTCTGGAAAAGTAGTGATCATTGGCCTCACGTCTCTTCCTTGCGAGTAGAATGTCAGCCTCAGTCTCCTGCTCAAGCTTCGCGCCGAGCTTCTCAGGTCCTCCGGCACTACTGGGCCGTGTGCTGCCGGCGCCTCCGGTGCTCTTTGGTCCTCCGCCCTCAGGGCCTCCTGTCGTGCCACCCGCCTCGGATTTCCCACCAAGACCACCGTGTTCCGTTCCGGCAACCGACGACTTGATTTTCGCTAGCCCGCCTCCTATGACGCTTGCAGCACCGCCATTGTTCTGTGTCTCGACAGCATCATCCGCTTCACTCCTCGCCCAAGCCTGCGCCAGCGCAATCTGTGCCTGTCGTAGCTCCGCCAGCTTCTGCTCGTGATCCGGTCCAAACACCCTCGTGCCTCCGCTAGCTGACAGCTCGACCTCCTCCAGCGTCGCTTGCATCTCAGCCCAGAGCGCATCCGTCCTATCGGTGGTGCGCGTAGACTCGCCTCGAGGCAGGTGCAAAGGCATGGAGAGATTGAGGGCTGTTGCGGGATTCGGGGTTGTAGAACCGGTCGTGGTTGTTGCTGCATTGGCGGCGACACTTCCTCGTCGGGTATCATTCACGGTCGGTGAAGGTAGTAGAGATGCGCCACCGCGGCCAGGTCCGAGAGGGGAGGCTGGTCCCGGTCCCGGCGGGTAGCCTTGGCCGGGGCCAGCTGTTGTAGAGAGCGAGGCATGTGAGGCCGATGGCGAAGGAGGAAGGAAGAGCGATGGCGGCTCGCGCGCCTTGGACTTTACCTTGGCGAGTTGGGACATGGCTACATTTTCCAAAACAAGGGATCTTGCTGAATGTCTGTAGGTCAGCTTCAAGAAGGATGAACTGCGACGAACAGTGACACAAGCGTCGCGTCTGCGTGGGGTTGGTTGAGCTTGGGGAACCTTGACGGTACAAACATACAAGGGAAGTGACGGAGTAGCTAGCTTATCAAAGGGGCTTATCAGTCGCATCATCTACTATTGGCCAGATGTGCACCAAATGCTCCACCTTTCACGCAATCAGCAGACAGTGGCCTGAGGCGAGTGACCCCACTTGCTCGCCACCCAATCGCACGCAGTCCTAGGGTTTTCTCGCCCTACTGCGGAAAAACCAAAAAATTCCCAGCAAACCGTGCCTTTGACCCTCCGGATTACGAACTGTACCCAGAGTCCGTGATCACGTCTCTAAGTCGGTACGTGCCTCCCTGCTGCCCCCCCGCCTTCACCACGTCGAGATATTTCGGTTTTCGACTCCTCCTTTGAAACTGTCCCCCAAACTGACATTTTCAACCAAAAGCCAATATGTCTGGAGGAAAGCCCCGTGGTCTTAACGCGGCCCGCAAGCTGCGCAACAACCGTCGCGAGCAGCGTTGGTCCGATCTTCACTACAAGAAGAGGGCTCTCGGCACTGCCTTCAAGTCCAGGTACGCATCAATCCCGACGATGGCGATGGCGATGGCGATAGCGATGGAGATGGAAACGACCGCGAACGATGATGGCGAAATGAAGAGAAAGAGATGGGAATGATGGGGCGATTGAAGATCACGAACAACACAAGGCAAACCGAGATGGAGGGCATTCGGCTAACATGACGATGATGACAGCCCCTTCGGTGGTTCTTCCCACGCTAAGGGCATTGTGCTCGAGAAGGTCGGCGTTGAGGCCAAGCAGCCTAACTCCGTACGTACACCCCGATCCCGATTTCGATGAACTCGATTCGACCCGATTTTTCCGACATCGACAACGAGTTGCGACTTTAACATAAGGCTAACATCTGCGACCATAGGCTATCCGCAAGTGTGTCCGTGTCCAGCTTATCAAGAACGGCAAGAAGGTCACCGCTTTCGGTACGACGATCCCTCTCCAACTCCCAAATTATCCCATGATGAAACATCATCCTGCTGGAACCCCCAGCACATTCAAGTGGCACATGTGCTAACCCATATCCCCCTTTAGTCCCCAACGATGGTTGCTTGAACTTCGTTGACGAGAACGACGAGGTTCTCCTCGCCGGTTTCGGTCGCAAGGGCAAGGCCAAGGGTGATATTCCCGGTGTCCGCTTCAAGGTCGTCAAGGTCTCTGGTGTCGGTCTCCTCGCCCTCTGGAAGGAGAAGAAGGAGAAGCCCCGCTCTTAAGCGTATCGTTGCTTCGAGCAGGCAAACGGGCACGGTTCATTATGCGGAGTCTACGAGGCTTTTTTACAACGGCATTTTGGTTTTGGGTTTAAGGGATACCTGAACTCTCATGGTAGTAATGATTCAACAGAAAGCAGGTCATTAATTGCCAAAAGAAATCGTGCTTTCCCCAAAAGTCCCTTCTCTCTATCTCTCATACCTTTTAGTGTTCTGGAGATTGTCCAGGGACTGCCTGTGTCTAATAGTATGACAAACATGGTGTTATGGTACATGAAATTACAAAGATGATATCCCAAAAGAACAGAGAAACATTTACCATTTTCAGGCCGACTCCAGCTCTTCCGGCTTCTTCTCAAGCTTCTCCTGGCCGTAATACTTGAGCAGATAGTCAGTCGCCAATCCCAGGCTGATGACGCCGCCGGTAATCCAGCAGCCATTGACAAACCACCACCAGCAGTCCTTGACACTCTTCAAGTTAACCTTCTTGATCATGTAACCCAGCGTCAAGGCCGCGCCACCACAGCTTCCGATAAAGAAGGCCGGTCCAGCACCAACCGCCGCGCCCGCCCCAGCGAGCAGCGCAATTTGCGCAACAGCCAAGCCTGTCAACACCTGCTTCGTCTCCTTATCGTGCTTGAGCGCAATGCTCTTGATGCCCGCCTTGGCATCATCCTTGATGTCCATGTGCGCATAAATCATATCATACAACACCGTCCACGCAATGTTGCTGGTATACAAGCAGCCCGCCGCCGTCAACGCCGCCTGGTTCGCCAACAAGTCCACCCCCAGTGCGGGAAAGCCCATGATGGCTCCCCACGAGAACGTCAAGCCCAGCACAAACTGCGGGTAATACGTCACCCGCTTCGCCAGCGGATAAGACGCCACAAAAAGCAAGCTCGGCGTTGCGTACCAAAAGCACTCAAAGGGGAACTGCAGCAAAACCACCAACCCGGCCAGAAGCTGCGACCCCGTGAATACCAGGCCTTGGAAGGGCGTGATGGCCCTCCGCGCGATGGGCCGCAGCCGTGTACGCGTCACGTGCGGATCGAGGTTGCGGTCCCAAAGGTCATTGACGGCGCAGCCGGCGCCGCGCATGATGATGGCTCCCGAGATGAAGAGGAGCGAGGTGCCGATGACAGAGGCCGGCGAGGCGGGTCCCGCGAGGGGAGCTGCCAACAAGGTGCTGAAGAGGCAGGGGAAGAAGAGATAATAAGAACCCGTGGGCTTGTCGAGGCGTGCTAGCTCGGCGTAGGGAACCCAGGAGGGGGGGAGGCGCGAGAGGAGACCGGTTGTTGGGGGCACATACTCAGGCAGAGGAGGGTCGGAGGAGGGTACGGCCGAGGTGGGGAGGGTGGCGCTCGTGGGTGTGGTTGGAATTTCGGGTTGGGAGAGGAGGGGGTTGGTGGTGTGGTAGTTGTGAAGAGTCTCAAGTGAGAGGAGGCGCGGCTTGGTGAGGGCCTTGGACTGGCGGGAGGGCCGGATGCCGAGACATGGTGGTGATGAGCAGGATGGCTTGGTGAAAAAACGAGTGGTGGTGTGAGAGAAGGTTTGTCGGGGAACAAGTCTGGTCAAAAGACGGTGTGAGGACATGATGGGCGAAGTGTCCTTCCGGCGAAGCAGCCGTCGTGAGAATGAGGCTGTCTGAGATGTGTGTAAGTGTTAGTGAGTGCTAGCGGTACTGTGTAAGTGAGCAACTTCACATGTCTCAACTGATAGAGATGCCGAAGTTAACCGTGGAAGTTGAGTGACAGAACTTGGGGGGAAAAATAACCAAAGAAAATCTTTGTGAAATTACCTCTTGTCCCGGTCCCTACCCAGCTAGGATGTTATGCCTCTGACACTAAATCCAGAATCGAGTAGACGTGACAAGCTTGCTCTTCAACTTGGCTCGGGGATTGTTTTCGTGATCTTAGTGTCAGCCTTCTGATCTACACAAATTATTTGCGCCACAGTAAGACCCCTGGTTCTCCATCTGATTTGAGGTGCTGGCACCAGCCACATCTGTAAATTATACTTTGATTGGCTCATGGCAAACAGATAAAGCTCACAAGCCCCGCAGCTTCAGCCTCCCGCACTCGCGCTGCTTTCCCGCCCGTCCCTGCAGGGATTCATGACAACAAGGATTACCAATTGGCCTTGTCGACTTTTGCCGCGCCGGACAGTAAACTTCCAGTTCCCACCCCAGTACAGGGCGATTTCATGTCAATCACCACCTCCCTGCAGCAACGAACACCAGATTGAAGGCGACTGCGCATTTCTCACAACAGTTGCATGCCCTTCAGTTTCGTTTCGCTGCCTTCCATCACCACAGCCGATGCAGGCATCTCTAGCTTGCACTCCCTACGTTATGTCAAATTGAGCATCATGTAGCTTAAATGCTTTGCGCGTCTCTCTAACAACACCGTACCTCTATCGCGTAATCATCACGTCCCTCGCACGAACCTCTTCCGAACCCATTCGAGAATATAGCAGCATCGTCGCATCACAACAACCGACACACACCAGCACCAACATCACCCACCACCACCACCAAGATGCCGGCCGCATCCCATCCCCAGGCCAAATTCGACCCGATTCCGCCGGATCTCGATCTTCATGCCCTGGTTGAAAAGACGCCAAATTTCCACTGGGTCCTCCGCGTCTCGGCAGCTCAGATCCGCAACATCGGCCCTCAAGAGTTCGAGAGACTCGTCTACCTTCACGTTATCCGCGGTGGCAAACCGTTGGTCATTGAGAAATGGAACGATCGACTACCCAAGACGCTGTTTAGCGCAGAATGGCTCGAAGGCACCTATAACAAGAAACGTGAGTATCATGCTGTCACTTTGTGTCACCGATGCTGCAGTCTAACCACCTTGACCTTCTGCAGAGGAAAATGTTCGCGACATTGTCGCACAAACCGACATTCCAATGACCATGGGCCATTACCTCCGATCAATGAAGCAGTTGACGAACCAGTGGACCCCGAGCAACTTCCGCGATGAGCGCCGCCAACGCCTCTACCTCAAGGATATCGACTGCCCGCCCGAGTGGCAGGAGCGCCTTCAGAAGATCATTCCGACGAACCTCTTTTACATGAACGACAACCTCGACAAAAAGGTTTCGAGGCGCTTCGATGACTATGACTACGTGGAGGAAAAGTCCTGCGCACCAGCCGGTGACCTGATGAGCAGTCTCCCCGAAGAGATGCGCGCCCAGAACTTGATGTGCTACGTCGGTCACGAAGGCACATACACTCCGGCCCATCGCGAAATGTGCGCCAGCTTGGGTCAGAACATCATGGTAGATGCATCCGGAGACGAGAACGGGGAGAAGCCTGGCAGCTCCATCTGGTTCATGACCGAGACCAAGGACCGTGAGGTTGTCAGAGAATACTTCCTCTCCATTCTGGGACACGACATTGAGATTGAGAAGCACTTTGCTCAAATCAACGCTTGGAAGAAGGCAAATTTCCCCGTCTACATAGTGGAGCAGAAGGTGGGCGATTTTGTTCTGGTCCCTCCTTTGGCTCCCCACCAGGTCTGGAATCGCGGCACTCGCACCATCAAGGTTGCGTGGAACAGGACCACGGCGGAAACCCTGGAGATGGCCTTGCATGAAGCCCTTCCCAAGGCAAGGCTCGTCTGCCGTGACGAACAGTACAAGAACAAAGCGATCATCTACTTCACGCTACAAAAGTATTACAACCAAATGATTGAGATGGAGCAGAATGCCGACATTGGGCTGCTCGGCTTTGGTCAGGATTTGATGAAAAACTCTTTCCGCATGACACAAATCGCCAAAGACTTCAAGGCCCTTTTCCGCCTGTTCACCGAGATTTTGGTGGATGAGATGTTTGCCACAAAGGAGAAGGAAATTGAGTATATTGAGTTTGACTCCTGCATTACCTGCTCGTACTGCAGAGCCAACATCTTCAATCGCTTCCTCACTTGCAAGCACTGCGTTCGCACCCTGGTTACTGGAGACGAAGACACATACGATATCTGCATGGAGTGCTACGCCATGGGACGTTCATGTCTTTGTGTTTCCAACCTCACTTGGGCCGAGCAGTGGAAGTGGTCTGGCCTGGTGGATTGTTATGAAGAGTGGCGCGCTCTGATCATTAAGAACGATGGCTATGTCGACTACGACACGTCTCCCTTACCACTGGAGTTGGCGAGAAGGAAGTCGGGCAAGAAGTCTGTGGCGCAGATTTGCCAGGAGCAGCTTCGGAGACGGCCATGGAAAGATATCAGCAAACTCGATAAGCCTTCGGAGCCCGAAAACTCGGAGCCAGAAGTCGACGAAAATGGGAAGCCTAAGAAGAAACCACGTCGCAAAAAGAAGAAGGGCGATGTTTACCGTTGCCATGTGTGCCAGCATAAAGACTACACCTACAAGCTCGCATTCTGTTCGAACCCAGGATGTTTAGAAGCCTATTGCTACGGTGTTCTCTACCGAGCGTTCGATCTCATGCCCCAGGAAGTCCTGCAAAATGAGAGATGGGAGTGCCCTAGGTGCCTCAAGATCTGCAACTGCGGCGCTTGCCGTAGGCTCAAAAATGGCAATGTCCCATATCATCCGAAGAACACGCTGCTTGGACACGATACTCGCCCTATCGCTGACGATCGGAGTGTGGAAACACTTGTCGATTTCAAGGTACATAATCTCAATTGGCTCAAGACGTCCGGCGACGATGGCCGCAACGTTCAGAGCAAGAGATTGCAAAAGCTACAGCAACAGGCCGAAGCCGAGAAGGCCAAGAACGCAGACGTACACATCCAGGTGCCCGCCCTACCGAGCGGTGAGCAGGCAACGGGAGCTGAAAACATGGATGACGCTTTGCAACAATCCATTGCCGACGGCTTGGGTGAGGGCCAGGAGAGACCGGA
This sequence comes from Neurospora tetrasperma FGSC 2508, assembly GCF_000213175.1. Classification (NCBI taxonomy): domain Eukaryota; kingdom Fungi; phylum Ascomycota; class Sordariomycetes; order Sordariales; family Sordariaceae; genus Neurospora; species Neurospora tetrasperma. Next base: position 1,180,228 of record NW_009799102.1, read on the forward strand.
TGTTGAAATGACTGGTGCATCTGCCGACCAGCCCAACGTCGCCCAACCAGCAGGTCCCGCCGAGGTTGCAGATATGTCGGTTGCTCCCGAGGATCACGATCAGTCCGCTTACCCTGATCCGTCCATGTTCGGCCAGGAGCGCATGCTTGGTATGGGTTATTACCAGCAGGATGACGATAGTCCGGACAAGATCCTGTTCGACCCTTATCAAAGACCTACGGCCGAAAATTATGTTGTTGACGAAGAACCGGAATTGATGCCTGAGTATTTGAAAAAGACAGCTTCGGTTGGCGTAAGCGCAGGGCCCGCCACGCCGAAGATGACGATCCTGATTTTGCTGCACCTCGCTCTCACCATCGGAAGAAGCCCAAGCTTGACAAGACCTCCCAGCCCCCAGACACGCGGGACGGTCAAGACGACGCTCTCGAGAACATGGACCCGGCGCTCTTTGATCAGACGATGACAGATGTTGGCGGTGATATAGAGATGGATCTGCCCAGGCTGG
>NW_009799102.1:1181287-1188653 GCF_000213175.1 Neurospora tetrasperma FGSC 2508
CGTTCAGAGCAATAGATTCAAAAGCTACAGCAACAGGCCGAAGCCGAGAAGGCCAAGAACGCAGACGTACACATCCAGGTGCCCGCCCTACCGAGCGGTGAGCAGGCAACGGGAGCTGAAAACATGGATGACGCTTTGCAACAATCCATTGCCGACGGCTTGGGTGAGGGCCAGGAGAGACCGGATGTTGAAATGACTGGTGCATCTGCCGACCAGCCCAACGTCGCCCAACCAGCAGGTCCCGCCGAGGTTGCAGATATGTCGGTTGCTCCCGAGGATCACGATCAGTCCGCTTACCCTGATCCGTCCATGTTCGGCCAGGAGCGCATGCTTGGTATGGGTTATTACCAGCAGGATGACGATAGTCCGGACAAGATCCTGTTCGACCCTTATCAAAGACCTACGGCCGAAAATTATGTTGTTGACGAAGAACCGGAATTGATGCCTGAGTATTTGAAAAAGCAGCTTCGGTTGGCTAAGCGCAGGGCCCGCCACGCCGAAGATGACGATCCTGATTTTGCTGCACCTCGCTCTCACCATCGGAAGAAGCCCAAGCTTGACAAGACCTCCCAGCCCCCAGACACGCGGGACGGTCAAGACGACGCTCTCGAGAACATGGACCCGGCGCTCTTTGATCAGACGATGACGGATGTTGGCGGTGATATTAGAGATGGATCTGCCCAGGCTGGCGCCTCGCAACCTGCAAACGCCCAACCTGCAGATGAGGCAGCTGAGGAGTCTCGTCAAGCCCGCATGTACTCGCCCAACGTACCCACCCTTCGACATGCAAGGCCCAAGGTATCTTATAGAGTTGATGAGGATAACGAAGAAGAATTCAACGACATTCTCATCCCTCGCTCGCAGAGACCTGAATACCGGGCAGCTGCAGCACCAGCCAGTGTCGTGCAGAGTATCGAAGGACCGACTGGTCCTAAGGATCCCTTGGATCTTGCTTCTGCCGCCGTTCTTGCCATTACCGGCGCCGGAGGTAACCATAGCAATGAAGCCTCTCAGGAACTCGGATCGACTCGTGCCGCTGCTGCTCCGACTGGGCCGCCAAAGCTACGTGGGCCGCATAAGAAGCGAGGACGTCCTCCCGGTCGGCCACGGAAATCTGAAGCTCACCACACTGAAGATGAGGAATCGCACGAGGCACCAGAACCCACTCGGAGACGCGGGCGTCCCCCACGCGCATCACTGGCAGCAAAGGAACCCGCGGACAGTGGTCATAAATCTGGTGAAGAAAATGATGATGAGGATATTGATGCTCAACTCGCCCAAGAGCTTGATGGATTTGACGAGAACGGCGAGGTCGTCGAGCGCGATGCCGATGCTCCTCAAGCTCCTAAGAGGAGAGGCCGCCCACCCAAGAATGGCGTGAAGAAGGTCGTGGTTGAGGTCACTACGAAGGCACCCATGCTGTCTTTGGCTGAGCGTATGAAACTCAAGGGCAAGAAATTCAAGATCGGCGAGCGTAAGAGCACCGGAGGAACGCCCGGAAAGGTCATCGCCAAGCCAGTCGACTCGGTCGAGAAGAGTGCCTCTCCTGCGGGTTCTGGAAGGGCTGCACGGGATGCTGAGAAGGAGACCTCCCTTCCTGTTCGTGAATCACCCAGGACGACCAGGACCAGGACCACGTCAGCGACTCGCCACACTGTGCAGCCTGCCGAAGAGGAATCTCATCACTCCGAGTCTGAACCGGAGGCCGAGCCTGAAAAGGAGATGGAGAACAAGAAGTCTCCAGAACCACCAGCTCGACGCTCCGCGTCCCAGGCATCCGTCCGCATCAGTCCTCCTCGTGACGAGGCTTCACCTAGCAAGTCCCCAGAACGCAGTCCGAGTGTCAGCGCCTCGTCCGAACCCCCAAGTCGCGCGCCCTCCACCGCTGCCGCTCCATCTGTCACCCGCATCTCTCCCTCCCCTTCACCATCACCTGTTCGATCGCCTTCACCACCTCCTCCCCCACCGAAGCCCGCAGGCCCTACCGTCGTCAGGCTCATGGACACCGAAGATGAAGAGTCTGATTACGGTGGCAGCTACTCGGGATCCCGTTCGCCTTCTCAGAGATCTCAGTCAGAGCGGAGTGGAAGCGTGGCAAGTGGTACGGGCTCCGAAGACGAGCCGAGCTCGGACTCGGACTCGGATGACGAGGATATTCCGGCTAGGAAGGAGAGTGTTCGCCAGAGCTTTGCGAGTAGGGGGCGAGGAGGTGGGGTTGGGGTTGTGTCTAGGGGCAGAGGTGGGATTAGGGGGAGGGGGAGAGGAAGGGGTAGGCCCAGGGGTTCATAAAGAGATGTGAGAGGGGATTAACAGGGGAAATTTACCAAGGCAATTCGGGACTATGTTCCCCGTAAGCGTTTATTGTCTTGTAAACGAAGGGAAGATCGTGTAAAGTGGCTTGAGGATTGGATGGCTCGAGGAATGATGAGAAATGTTGTTTACTATATGTTATTCGAGTCTTGGGTTTGTTTATGAATGAACGGGGGGTTCTTTTGGTGAGCCGATTTTCTTGTCCGAGGATGAGGAGGGAAGGATTAAAAGTCGATAGCAATCATTGTTCAGCTAGTATCACGGTTGCTTTTTTTGTTGGTTGCTGGTTACCTCCTCTTCTCTTTGCTTCATTGTACATTGTATGATCATATTGGGCAGCATGTCTGCAGGTACAAAACTCGTACTGTAATCCCTGACGCATCAAGTCTCGGTGATGTTTACATGCAGTCCCCTCGAACCTGATTTTTGATGTCGTCTCCGCACATTCAATCATTCACAGAATAAATATTCCTTGAACAATGACGTTGTTTCAAATCCTCTTCAATTTGATAACACATGAACCATCATATCCACGCATGCAAAGATGGCCAGTGTCTATCTCCCTGAATGATCCTCATCCCAAACACTACCGTAATGCAATTGTAGTGTTATCCTCTCATCATCCTCCCATTGATGGCTGAAAATGCAAGAGTTGCTTCGCAACTAACAAAGGACAAAAAGAAAAAAATTAAGAAATTAACCCGAAAAAAGAAAACCTCATGAGCTCATCATACTCCTTCTCATGCTTTCGAAAGAAAATTCAGTTCCCTTTGACTGGGCCTCCCTTCAGTTCTTGGTATGCTTCTCCAGCTCACGCTTGCTGGCCTCGGCAAACTCGGCGTCCGACAGGCGGTCGGCCTTGACGTTCTCCTCGCTGTTGGAGGCAAGCTCGGGCTTCCATTGACCCTTGCCCTCCTTCTGCTTCTGGAGGGATTCCTGCTTGTGCTTCTCGTAGGCTTGGGGGTCGGGGTCGGCTGTTGTTGTTGTAAATGTAAGCGTTAGTTTATATGTGGGATACATAATTAGGGGGTTAAGGTTTATTTGTGATAGGGAGGAGGGGGGCGGTTAGGAGGGAGAGAGAGACACATACTGTTAGACGACTCCTTGAGCTTCAGGCTGGCGGTAGAGGCAATGGTCCTCCGCGCGGGAGCGGCGACGAGGGTCTGACGGGCAGTGAGAGCGGAAGCGGTGGAGATGCGGGCGAACATTTTGAAAGTGGTTTGTGGTTGTTGTTATTGTTGTTGTTTGTGTTCAAGTTGTTTGTGTGTAAGTTGAGGGGGGAGGAATTGGGTTCCTTCGATTGGTTGGTTTGGATGGATGGTAATGGAGGGTGGCTGATAGTAGAAAGAAGATAGGCTGAGATAGCGAGAGAGGCACGAAGGGAAGCTCTTATTAAAGGAAGGAATGGCTGTCTGATCAAAGGATGAGGAGGGGCACTCGGTAGTAGCTGCCTTGAAGCAGGTACAGAGATGGCAGCTCGCGGTCTGCCATGACGTCATTACACCTCCGGGACAACGGATGATCGTGATGTTTGCAACAAGAACGACCAGCACCTCTGCCAATACTGGAGGGAGCCCCGTTCTTTACACGTGCAAATCCCGCTTCGTCAGGGACAACTTGAAAGGAATGTGCCTTGACTGGAGATGCGATTTCAAATGATTTGCATAGTTTTTTGCGAGCAGGAAGCTATAGCTTTTCTTAAGTTGTCTTTGTTGCTCCTCCCCCAAGAGATTGCCTTTTCAAACACTGCTCTGTACCCTCGCGAGAAGCTCACATTGATACCTCAATCCTTTGGCCAACCGATGACATCAAAATTCCAATCAATCGCGCATCCACACGTTCATCCATTCTCAGGAATACATCAAACCGAAAGCTCTGACGTTGTTCCTGTTCCAAGCAGAGACAAAAGTGGATCCATATCCACGCTGAGGTGATAGTCCCCCTATCCACCAGCAATAACATCAAGCCAAGTTCGACTTGTTGAGCCTTGGTCAACAGGTTCTGGAGTGACGATGTTCAGAGGAGTCATGTCTGGAGACTATTTGATTCAGGTCGCTGGAACTCCATCACCAACATTTGTTCCAAGAGCAACTAACCCCTTCAACGCCAGACTTGTCTGTTCACGACAGTCTGTCCCTGTCAACTTTGTAGACACCGACGTCATACCTCTCAAGTGCCATGACCTGGTCAACAGCCCTACAATAAGCAAAAGGATGGGCAATTCTCTCACACTGTCAGCGTCAGAGTAGTGGACTCCCTCGAATGCGACTTCTGACCCAGAGGAGAAGAGACGATCGGAAAGATACCTGACGTTTGCATTTGAGCATATCTGAGCTGACACTTCTTGAGCATTGGCAGTGCATTGCATAACCATAAGCATATAATATGCAAAATTAGGAGAGGTGCTTTTCGGGACCCGCGGGCCCATCCGATCATCCATCCTCTAGCTTCCGATCCGATCCAAGCTAGCCTCCGGTTCGGGGACTGGAGAGGCATCATTGCGGGCTCTAGGGCTGAAGTAACGGACGGCAGAGGCGGGCCGACCGAAACTAGCTGCTCATACCACCCTACCAGACCTACTTATCCATCGAGGGGGATCTTGGGCTTCATGGTTCATCTCAGGGTCTTACAGATCTAGCATCTCGTACTCCTCCCAGGCCATCGGCGTAACCGGATCTCCGGGGCGAGTGAGGGAACACTATCTCTCTGGGTAACCAAATGCGTCCAAGCTACAAGAAGACAAATCCAGAAAGAAGACGTCCGGCAAACGTCCTTGTTGCTCCCATTTTCATCGAGTTTTCGTAGTGCTACCTACGGACAAGTAAGGCCATTACCTTCGTTTGGAATGGTTCGGTCGGTTGTTGCCGAAGCATTCGAGTGTCAAAAACTCGAAGAAGGTCCTACAAAACACTTGGGCACACATCTCGTGCTCTGACACTCTTTGGCACACGGGTACCCTAGACTCGGTAGCGGATCAACTCGAAAGCCCTCCAGTTGGTACCGCGGCCAGACCAGAGAGTGTCGGCATACGTTTTAGGACAATCTGTAGACGAGTCGGGGAGCCCGAAGATCGATACCGCGAAGAGGTTAAACATGCGGGAAGATGACAGATTCTTGTTTGTCCATTTGGTTCCTTGGGGCTTGGAGGGAAGTGTCATCCTCCATCCATGGCTCAACTATATGCGTACGCATAAGGTGACTTCGAAGAAGGGCCTTGTGTGCCGAAAGCAACGTGGACTTTGAATCGCTAAGATGACAAGAAACTCGTGTATCCCCGGACGGGAGTACGCCTTTATGACGGTAAAGGTAGGCATATACTGTATAACCCGACGGCGGATGCGTATTTCAGCCTTCCAGCTTGAACTCCGCACCGGCGATACCGCACAGTGCAGTACCGCAACATCGGGGCTCGAGGTGCCGTGGCCTCATAGGGCCGTCCCGGAATTTGAATACCGGCAGCCCGGAGACTGCAACATCCGCATCCGCATGGCACATTGCCGAAACACTGCGGGAGGCATGGGGAAGTGGAGGGAACCGATCCGCTCCGCTCCGCCTGTCCGGTCTCGTCCTTATTATCGGCTACGGGGAAAGCGGCAGCCAACATGACGGATCCTCGTCAATTCGCAAAATTTTACACGTGTACCCAATGATATGTGAAAAGAACAATTTTAGAAACGCCAGAGAAGCCAACTGGAGAGGCCCATCATACATGAGCGAATCATAAAAAGCCGCATTGGCCGAACGTTGGTGCCAGAGAACCTTCGACTTGTTGTTCGCCAGGAACTGGGAAATGAAAAGCATCAGAAAACCGGTTTTCGTCTAGGCGCAGCCCGCCGCAGGCCCGCAGCGAACGAAAGGCCCAGCCAGACTCCCACAAAAAACGTTGAATTGTAAAAACATGAAAATCTCGCATCCTCCACAAATGTACACTTGTATGTAGTGTACATACTTTAATCATGTAGTGTACCTACACTAGCAAAATAACGGAACGGTACAGTATTGAACAGCTGTACAGTGCAGCAGAAACAAGACAAGCATAGCCGCCGTCGCGGTCCGCCCGCGCTTGGATTCAGTTTTCCCCACAGCGCCCAGGTTATAGTACTGTGTACACTGTGAATTGAGGCTCCATTTCGTCGCTTCCCGGAAAGAAGCTGGAAGCCGACAACACGACGAGATGAGACGAGACGAGAACGAGAAAGAGAGAGGGAATACGGCATGTAGTTTGAGCACTTGATCAGCGACAAAAGGGCAGATAGATTCAAGCAGTAGTACCGAGAAGTCCAAAATGAGATATGCAACTGAAGCACTTTAAAACCTCTTGAAAGTCACGCAGGCAGGTAGTCTGCCATAGTGTAGTGTACCGTAAAAGTAGCATACTATGTTGACGACAGATGCCATGCTGGCCGGGCGTCGGGCGTATGTTGTTGTTGTCACGACGGATGCTGCTGGTGTAAGAGAATCAAAAGGAAAGTTGACAATCCCTCTCTACACTTAAAGTACCAACAAACACCCAATGAGGAAGTTTTCTCCGGTTTTTCTTTGCAAATCTCTCTTTCGGGATCCCATCCAGAAATCAAAGATTTCTAATTGCGAGCGACTTTTCCCCAGAAAAAAAAAACAAATTTACGGAAATGAGATCGGAGATGGGAAAATGGCACTGCGGGCCCAGGCACGTAAGTAAGGTTTAGACAAGGACCGGGTAGCGGGGTTTTTGATGATCCTGATTTGATTGATTGATTGATTGATTGATTAACCCAAGCGAGCGAAGTTTGCCAGGTTACTGGAACCCCCAGATCCAGAGTGAAAGGCTAAAGTTAAAGATTTGGAAAGCTCAGTTTTGGACAAAAGGCCCGAAAGTTGAGAAAAAGTGGATTGCGAACGGTTGATTCTGCATGCGGAAGGAATATGGAAGGGTTTGAGGTGGTAAGTAAAGAGGGGAGAAACAGAAACAAAAGATACTAAAATCATGTCGACGTACATATGTACTTCCCTATCCCAGGGCCATTCCGTGGCCCATGGGGGATGATGGAGAGAATGACATGCCGACGAGAAAGCT
>NW_009799102.1:1189285-1261779 GCF_000213175.1 Neurospora tetrasperma FGSC 2508
CAAAGTCTTTATGTCTCAGTGAGACAACTAAGCCGGCCGGGACAGACAAAGGATTGGGAAGATAAACTCCTACGTAGTGTGCGGTGCCTATCTATCTAGCAGCAACCTCGTCTAATAATATCTTGACAACGCATATGGCCTGACATAGAGCATACATGAAGACGGTCTGATACCCGAGTTGTCTCAGCTCATCATCTGTTATCTATCTGGTCGACCATTCGGGGATATCCAGAGGCTCAAGGGGAGCGGCGCAGATTCGTGGAGGTGTATGAAGTCTGGAACTAGTCTTCCTTTCGTTGTCAGGTTTTGCTTGGCTGGGTGATTGCTGCTGTTGTCGTTGTTGAAGTTGGAGTTGGAGTTGAAGAACCTTGACGACTTCGTGGCAGCTTCTCTGTCTGTCTCATGATTGTCTGGGCTTCAGCATGGCTTGCATGCAATGTGTGTAAACCCGGGCCGGCGGCACTGAGTTGTAGTCGGGAGTCGGGAGTCGGCAGTTAAGTCATGTGTCCCCGTGTCAACGTGACCGTTTGAGTCGTTGGCGACTTTAGACTGGACAAACCGGACAAGCCCAATATGTAGGTGTTAGCCTGAACCTTTTTTTATGGTTGGGTATTAGGAAAGATATCAAATCGAACGCAAGGCCCGGGCGTTTCGTCAGAACATGTCGAGTCGGTTTCCCCAGATTTCGTCCACTCCCGTCCCTCCCGCCGCTCGCCGCCGCCGGGGATACCTACTTGGGTACATGTAAGGACGGAAGAAGCAAGGGGTGGTGCATTGGGGTTTTGGACTGATGTCGGTCGTCGAGATCGCTTTAAACGCTTTGACGCTACCTACGACGTAACCGACAAGCAGCATCGGCCATCGAGTATCGCTATTCTTTGATTTCCCTCGAGCGAATGCCGTCTGTTCGGCAAGCATCCGATTTCCATTCATAACATTCATGCTATGTCGTCTCGTCGGTCGTCGCCTCATATCAAAGCTCAAGCGACCGACGCCAATCTCCAATGGGAGAACCTTCGCTTCCACTTCCCGTCCCTAGCACGTAACAAGAAAGAGCGAGGAACAAAAAAAGAGTAGCGGTGAAGTAGGCAGTGCCAAAACAGCCCGATTATCAGAAATAGGGTATACATGAAGCCTTTCCAAACTGGGGATGGATGGGATGGGGGGGATTTACTAGTGTACTGTGTATGTACTACGCACACGCACACAGTGCTTCTATGACATTGGGTTTGTCACTGTCGCTGGCCACTTCAGATTGAGTTGTACGCAGTACTACATAGTAGGTCGGGTATCTCCCAAAGCTGGGGTCCATCTCCACACAATTTGTACAGCGAGATTTGATATCACGGTTATTTGAAAAACCCGATGGCGGATGGATGGCCCAAGCTTGAAAATATGTGAACAATGGTAAGAAATGTAAACTTGGAGATGCGATGAACTGAAATGGCTGCCGAGCCAGAAGAATCACACAGTGTGGGGATTTGGGAGGGAACTTGAGTTGTTGAGACCACTCACTGCACTGCAGGCAAGAAGTGATGGTGTCGTGGACGGAACGGTGGGGGGTGCATTCTGGGACCTGAGCACACCAAGAGATGCCCGCTAGGAGGACAAGCTGCAGCGGCAACACCGTGACACCCTCCTCGTTTTCGTTTCACGCGTTCTGGACGTGTGCTTTCATAGAATGTCTTTGCCTTGGCTTCCGCTGCCACCGAGGACGATACTGCTGCACAGGTCTCAAGGATGCATCAATCAGCCTTCAAATGAGTGTGCAACCATACCCATTAATTCGATATGCGACATAGTGTATGTATGAATCTTATGATCTGCGTCGGCCTGGAAGTGGTAAATGCTCGAATCGAACGAACCGATGCGTCGTCGTTACTGTCGTGTATGCAAGCACTTTAACAAGGTGGGTTTGAATGAGGTACGTACTGTAGGTGAGATCGCTTCGCTGCAATGTCCGGGCCCGTGATTGTTTGGTTCTCATTTCTCATTCCCTGCTTGACGGCACGACGGCGATAAGATAAACGTTTGCGACGGTGAATTGGGATGCACCGAAATGACCTTCATCGACAACAAGAATCGTCCCCCACTCGGGTTTCAAGGGGAACAACAGGGTCCATCGGCATCTACAGTATGTACCAGCATGTCCGACCTAAGTGCCCCCTCCCCCTCCCCCCCCCCCCCTCTTCCCGTCTCGAGAAAAAAAGGTACCGTCACCGAGATGAACGAGTTGAGCCGAGTGATAGCGTGTGATGGCACTTTCAGCGAAATGGTCTGTGATTTCGACATGTCGCTGATTTGTTCCGGATCTTCAATTTACAGTAAAAGCTGACGATCCCCATTCTTCCTCTGGATCATATAGGAAGGTTATGTACATAGTAGTGTATAGCTCGGCGTATTTGACAGACGGGATTGTCGAGTCCCTGTCCATCACTTTCATGACGACCAGAGGAAGAGCGATGCAAATCAACAACAATGATAGAATCTAGTGTAGATTGTCGTCACAAAGGAAAAAAAAGGAACGACGGGATGACGGGAGTTTGCCCCTTTCGTCACCCGTCCACGCCCCACCCTAGCCCCGAACGTCATGATGGGACGGTCTGGCGGGGAATGGGCTTATGCACTGGTTGATATCAACACAACGTGAATAAACCCCAATTCCGGCAATTGCTCGCCATGATTCAAGCGGCGAATTAACCGTTAGTTTGGGGATGACCTCTTTCTTGTCGTTAGATTTGTGTGTAACTTGTCGCTGGTTCGCATCTCTGCAGTCCTGTCGGGCCTCTTGAACCCTTGTGGGGAACCCCGTTCATTGTGAATCTCCGAGCACACCACGATGAATTCCACTTTACTTTCGTCGTTCATCCGTTCAACCACTGGTGGCGTGCAGGTTGGTTAGTTTGGAGAGCTGTCCTATGGTTGCCTTTCTTCCCGTCCTGCCCTGTGCAACCTTCTGCGGCACGGAACACAAGAAGCACAAGTTCAACCGGGGCGCCTCCTGTTGTGATTTCAGAGATGCAGTCCGCGTGCAGGTCGCCGATGAGGACAATACAACACAGTCTACGGCAGATAAACGACTTAACCAGAGGAAAAGTCTGGCAAGCAACGAAGGGACAACAAGAACAAGCCCCATACCTAGGTTCCTACATAAAGCTACGGCATATGCAGGTGAGACTAGAAGGGCACGATTGTCTGTCACTGAATTTCTGGAAGCTTGGGGGGTTGCTTTCGGGTGTCTCGTTGGAACGGGTGGTGAAGACACCAGCGTCATCTTCGCCAATCAGTGGCAAGCTGTGGCCCCAACCCCCCCCCCCCCCCCCCTGTCTCCCCCAGAGTCCCAGACAGAGTCTCGGTTGTGGTCCCTTCTGTCTCTGCACCTCGAACGCCGCTCAGGTTCGCTGATGATGATGGAAGGGTCCGGGCGGGTTTTCAACCATCTGAGCCGTCATATAGGGGTAGTTATTCCCAGTTGCGACACAGTATCTCGTCAACGGGATTAGCGGGATCACAACCTTTCCGAGTGTCACTATCGCAGCGCTCTCAAGTCAACTACAATCTAGACGCGCCTTCCATCATGTTTCTAGCCGTCTCGTCCGTGAAGTGGGATACGAGAGTGTCAGTAAGGTACGTAGGTACTCTGATACATCCAACGCAAGAAGCTTACAGTGATTGGAGCTCGACAAGACGGGCTGAGCCGGCCCCAATTCAGGGGATAGGCGAACAAGACTGGACGTCTGGAGTTAAACCAAGCCAACGCCTCTATCACTTGCGTATTCCGAGACACTGTAGAGTCGCAATGACAAACGGCCATGAATTACATACAGACAAGAAGACGTCTGTCAGAACTGACAGTGGAGGGGCGAGAGGGGGACTCCAACACTTTCCGTAGGCCTTGGGAGTTTGCGTGGGTGGTATCCAACCCAATCCAATCTGAGCTGTCACAACCAGTCAAAGCGCGCTGACGGGGTGACCTCGCCACAGGGCTGGGGCGGCCTAATCTGCCAAAAGGTGATAGCGCAGGCCACACTGCCCTCGTCCATAAGAAATTATGCATCCACGCACCCCTCAACCGCCGTCTGCAACACGCTGTCGAAGCGGCACTGTGTAATAACTATACGGAAAGGCACTGGAAACGAGAGGCCAAAGCCATTAAGGTCGGGAGGGGTGTCAGGTTCTACGCTTCTGGTTGTTTTTGAGAGGCCATAGGAGTATGCAGACAGCCGCCCACGATACCCTCACCAGATCGATTTGCCCAAACAAACCGTTGTGCATTATGGGGTAGGAATCCGGCATCCATTCTTTGGCAGGTCGTAGAGCATCTGGAAACAAAGACAGTCAGCTGTGGCTCACAGTGTGATCATCTCAACACAAGTAAATTTGGGCACGCGAAGTACTTAGCCTCAAACGGAATCGATCGGCTACGTCTCCCTTGCCAATGGAGCCAGGACAGAGACGCTAGGGTTTTGAGGCACAGCGGCGTCTTGCCCTGCTGCCAGTTCCCCAATGGAAGCCCTCGGGCCATCGTCGATGACCCGACCTAGCGGCTCCTACGGCTCCAGCTGGGACAACACGGGGCTCCTCGGGCCCGCAACCACAAAGCGAACTGAAAGGGGAGAGGAGACAAGAGACGAGGGGACGAGTCAAGATCAACTCGTAACCCATTTTCCCCTTCCCAACCCAGGACGTTGATCCGGGCCACGTTGTGAAGACAGGATAGGAAAACCTGTAACTGTTGAATACCGTGACCGGAAAATTTTTCGGGTGTTGCGGATAGGAAGAAAAGCGAGGTGCAGCATCCAGGACGTGGTCACCTTAGCACTAACCACGAGATACTAGTCGCAGGCCGACAGGGTCAATCTCGGCTTCGTCAATTGTTCGTCAATTGTCGTAGGTAGAGTTACTCATGGTATCAGCCAGTCCAGGGGTTTTGCTGGCACATAGTCGTGAAGTTCTGAACGATGACGGACGGACTATCGAACCAGACAATGAGATGGACAAGAAGAAACGCGATTCGGGCGAACCATTCTCGTCATAGGTATTCTGATAGGTTATGACGAACATTTTGGCGATTTAGTTCTGTTTGAGGGACGTTTTTGTGAGAGTCGTGAGTAGCAGGCAGGTTGGCAGGGCAGGCTGCTGTGTCGCAGTGGGTGGTTCAAGTGAGTTCACTGCAATTGAGGACAGGACAGTTTGCGGCACTGGGTGTGGCTACTCAGGTGGGGTTGAGTGTGAACCTTGGGAGTTCTTGGCGCACACAAGGCAACGCCATCCAAAATCGAAATTGCACACCAGCAGGACAGTGTGACCAAGCCGAAAGCGGACTCGCAATATGGCGCCCAATGGTACGCAACAAAGACCCGCTTTTCTGCATGCTAGTGTCTCGCCACCCCGTTCTGCGAGCGGAGATGGAACAGGGTCACAAGAGGCATGGCCTGTGCGGTTTTCATCAGCCATTTCAACCATCTGTGCCATTCACGCCGTTCCCATTCGTCGACCGGGCGGCGCCTCTGGCGAGAGGAGCCCAGGCCATTGCCTGTCATCCAGACTGGTTCCGTCCAATGCCTGAGACCCCGGTGCGCTAGTAGCGTCCCAGTTCCAGCCCAGTGTGCCCCCCACATTGGCACCCCATCATCCCATTGGCGACCCCGTCGAGAAACCCCATCTGTCGGGCCACTCACAGCTGGCAGCGGCAGCCAGAGTGGGCCGGATTATGGTGGGACGAAGTGGGCGAATTGGACAGATCCATTTGGGGCCCCCTGGGGGACCCACTCGCACAGCGCTGGTGTCCAGCGCACGTCGCCTGTTCCGATTGCTCTTCCATTTCGTCCCTCCTCCCTTCGCCTCTTCCCTACTTCTTCACCCGCCTCGTCCCCGTCAAACCACGTCCAACCCTCACCCTCGATCTTCTGCACATTTGCAAGCGACCACACCCAACAACCACACAAAAAACGACAACATCTTCTCTGCACCCTTTCCTCGACTTTTGCCCGACTTTTTGCCTGCGCCCACTTTAAGTTTCGAACATTCCCTCGACAGTCTTTGATCGCTCCACTGCAACAGCCTTGGTTTTGGTTCCATTGTTGCTGTCTCACAATACCTGGGTTTAATACCGCACAACTCCCGGCTTGGCCAAATCAAAACCACACAACGCACACACGCACAACCACAGCCATCATCACCCATTCTCCGATCCCGCACTTGGATTTGGCTCTTCCTGGACCGATTTTGCTCGTCTTCAACATCGCACTCCCTGACCGCCACTCATAATGTCTTCGTACTATCACTCCTACGCCCACCAGCAGCCTACAGCCGCCGCTGCTCCTGCAGTATCCCACGCTCACCATGGTGGGCGTAACAGGAGAGCTCCTAGGCTATCTGTTTCCCAAAATACGCATAAGCAGTTCCGTGGTGTCCGGAGTATGAAGGACTTGTCCGAGTCTGTGTCCGTGACCTCGTACCGCACAAAGTACGAAGCTGGCCGCTCTTTTGACCTCGAGGACGACATGGAGTTTTGCCCCGGCCTTTTGACCGATGATGATGTGAGTAGTTCACTAGACGAACTGGACCATTGGCCTGCTCCCTCTCCAAGTCGCTGGCACTAACCCGCCTTCCCTCCTAAAGTTGGTCTCCATCCACAGCGCTTCCTCTGAGCGCTCCTCCTTGGCAAGCAACTCGCCGCAAAGCTCTCCTACGCAGCAGCCCACCACCATCGCCCCAGGCTTCTCGCTCAACTCTCCCTATCTTCCTCCGGTCTACCAAAGTCAACAGGCGACCCTCAAGCTTCACCAGCCCTCTGCCACCCGCGGCCGTAATGCCATCCCCATTATCAACCCTGCTACTGGTATCACCATGACCAGCCCACCTCCCTCGGTATCGCCCGCTCGGATGCAGCAGCCGCAGTCCCTTATGGGCGCTCGGCCACGTTGGTAGGCGACTGATGTCTCGCTTCGTGACGCAGACGAGACTAGGCCGACCTAGACCGTCGTCGCCGTTGCAATATGGACTGTACACGTACTGCCTCATTTCGCATGCTCACTGCAGATGCTCATCTTGGCGGGTACCACCGACGTTTTCTCAACAATCTTTAAGCAGGCAGGCACTACGATGATCTTCTCATTTTCCCGGCAGGCAGGGGGCGACAAACCAATTTCCTACTGGATCTTCGACCTTTTCGGCAACCTTTTTTCCGATACCCAACCTGTACAAACATCCTTTAATCGACATAAGCTCCTTTCCCTTCCTGAAGCGAAAGTTCTTGACATTTTCGGACGGCGCAAAAAAACGAAGATTCATCGGTACCTCTTGTTTGTTTTCGAATACCCAAAAAAGCGTGGTGGTGTCTATGGCTTCGAAAGATGGGGCTGCTTTGATTTTTTTTCCACGAAACGGGTGTTACAAAGGTGGTCGTGCATCCACCGAACTACTAATCACTTCACACACAACAACTTGCATCGGCGTCTTACGACGGAGTTCTCGGCTTTTTCCTCGCCTCGGCGACTTTTGTCTTATTTTCTCGTTTATTTTTTCGATACCATACACACGGGGTTTTGGTGTTTCGTCATCGTCACTAAGAAGCGGCGACTTCAGTCACATGATAAAAAGTCATAACGGTTCAACGGGTCCACGAATTCATCAAAGAAAAAGATATCGACATATAGAGCGACTTTCGATGGGTTTTTAGCAGGTTGCGCTATGTGGGCGGGAGGCTTTTGCAACCTTGGGTGTTCTCGAATTTTTGGGGGCTACATGGGCAAATCTTTTTTGGGAGCAGGCAGGCAGGCAGGCAAAGACCTCTTTTGTCGTTTTGGTGTCGCGCGGAATCTCAACTTGAAAGCTGGAATTTCCGGGGTGTACGGGAATGAGGAGTTGGTCTGAAAGTATTTCGGGGATTTTCTGTGTTGTTTTTTTTTTTTTTTTTTTGGTTCTCCTATGTTCCGGATTTTCTTTCCGCCTGTATCATGAAGGGATGGTAGGCGCTGTGCTACGGCTTAGCCCCGCCTTTGCTTTTCTTTCTTCTTGTTGATTTTGGGATTTATTTCTTCCAACGGGGAAACTTTGCATCTCTCGGATCTGGCTCGGTGTGTGGAAAGATATCAGCGTGTCTCTTTTCTCTCGTCTCTACTATTCATGGGGAAGGCTGGCTCGGTTTTGTTTTTGGCACAAAGCATCATCATTTCGGGGATATCCTCTGTTTTTTTGGGAGCGGGCGTCGCTTAAGCTTTGCTAGTGTGTGTCTTCCATATCCATGTTATGAGGAGTTACACTGGAAAGGGTTGTGTGTTTCTGTCTGCTACTTGCTGGGATGTGGGCGATTAGCTCCGAACTGGCTGCTTTGTCCCGGTCGAGTCATCATCTTACGTGTGACTCTTGTCGACCGCTCGACTCAAAAAGCTTGCGTGTGAATGAATATTCGGGATCTATATTCCTGAAGAAAAGATTTGCGAGTTATACGGCGAGCGATCGAAATAAATACAACCGCCTCCTTCACTCATATCTTGCTCTTTCGACTGCCTTTTGTGACTTGGTTGTGTTGCCTTTGAGTGTCGTGTACGTGTGTTTGACTTCCGCTCGCAAGGTTCACGTCGACAACACCGTGTATTTACAAAGACAGCCGCAAATATACCTTGACACTTCTTTGTGCCCCCTGTCACTCCATGAAAAATCAACCGCCTCGATATTGCAAGATAACCCCTCAAGACTCATACAACGCAAACTTCGGACCTTGATTTTTTCCAGAGCACGGGGTCCTATCCTTGGCCACTAATAATTTTACATCCTCCAGTAAAATCGGGCAGTGTGTCCATGTTTCTGGAAAGAGCTTGTATCTATGCTTGTACTAATCCTATGATTTAGTAGACAGATGCTTCGAGCGGGTTATACCTAGTGTAGTTGCAGATGATTGCGATACTGATACTGATACTGTTACTGATACGAGGCGAGATGACTGAAAATTGTTTGAACTTGAGCGAAACTTGGTGAGAATTAATCAAGTAGTTTTTTTTCCCGTCGGAGGGAAATTTGAAGTCCAGCCGGAGATCCGTTTTTTTGTTCTGTTCTATCGCCTTGGACACTGCGACTTTATTCCTTTTTCACTTTACCAACGAATGAGTTGTCGATAAAACTGGTAATCTTTTATTGGGTATCAGGGCGTCATGTTGGTTTTTGAGTCGGTAAGTGGACATGGGAAGTTTACGAGGTTAACGCAGGTGTCATTCACTCGATCATATCTGGATCCATAAATTTGATAAACCTAAAGCACCAAAACGAGTAACGCTAAGAGGGTCAAAGAGATGAATATTTTCCATCTTGGTGATACGTTCAAACGCCTCTGTTTACAATCGCTGTAGTGGTGACCAATCTTGACCGAGTGACGATGCTCATGGTGATATTTTGACCTGGGATGATGTTGAAGATATGAGATGAAAGCCAAAGGTTCGAGATAGCAATTACTTTCGACATCCTCACGCACCTCAACGTTCTTGGGATGGGATGGGGTGTGTATAAAGGTTCGCTGGCTTCAAGACTCCTCCCACTTTCTATTTCTTTCACGATTCCTTCCTGCGGCGTGGATAAATATCGACTCGCTGCGAGACTGCAATAAATTATTTCTTCTCGTACTTTCTTGATTTGGTGAGCCTTCCGCCACTCGTCCTTTATAATACACCCAAACGCAGCCAACGATGCCTTGGCTCATTCACTATTAACTTGACCACCCATCACTACCATCACTACCATCACTACCATCACTACCATCACTACCATCACTACCATCACTACCATCACTACCATCACTACCATCACTACCATCACTACCATCACTACCATCACTACCATGCCGCCCTCCAGCGACGACGAGATTCCCCTCTCCAGGCGTGGTGCACACACCTTTGACCTCAACCGCCTCGAATCCCGCCGGAGAGCAACATTCGGAAGGGCCGCAGGAGGTACCAGTACCTCCAGCACCAACGAGCCACCCCAACCTGAGATTATCCCCATTCAACGTGACACTGAGCCATCAGGTTCCTCTTCTTCGCCAGTGTCCTCCTCATTCATTACTGCCACTGCCACTGCCACTGCTTTGTCTTCCGCCACCACTCCGTCAGCCAGTAACCACGAAAAGAACTTCAAGGAGCAGCAACGGCGGAGACTTATGTATCTCCAGGAAACTAGGCAGAACCAGCAGCAACACAAGCGGCAAACGCAGAGCCAGGTCGGTATCCACCCGCTCTCAAAGTCATTCACTGCCAACGCCAAGAACCGCGAAGTGCTTGACCTAGACACCCCGCCCCCTCCGTCTCACGTTTTGTCCTCTCCGTCGAACGAGGCGCATACTGCTGCTAGTATTTTAGAGCAACAGGTACAACAGGAGCATCAACAGGCTCAACAGGCGCAGAAGTCTCAACAACATCAGCAGCAGCCTCAGCAACAGCAGGGGCACCGGCAGCAACAAGACGATAACGAGATCGCGATCAGAGAAGAGAGCCTAGAACTTCTTGAGAATTTGGCCTCGATTGCCTCTGACGACATGAACAGAGGTAACAATGGCGGCGGCGGTGCCTTTGGCCGCAATGACAGAGATGACGGCAGCAACAACAACAACAACAACCACGGTAACAACAGCAACAAGAGACGTGCAGAGGTAGACTTAGAGAGACCTACCACTCGTCGACTATTCTCTGGCATCACAACACCAGGAAGCATGTCTGGCTCTGTCTTTGGTTCGTCTGACTCCGTCTTTGGCCCGTCTGGCTCTGGCGTGGACGTTGGTCCGCATGCCCCGGTCTCGGGCGCTTCACCCCCTCAGACCCCGACGCGTCCTGCTTCTTTTGACGTTAGAGAGGGACCGGGTAGTGGTGGTGTTGCTGGTAATCGTGGCGGTGAAAGCCCTTTTTCACCGTTCAGCCGTGGGGCATCTCCTATGCCCCAAGCCCCCTTTTCTCAAGCTCCAAATTTCTTCGACCAACCTCGTACTCCCGGTGCTGTGACCATGACGGGAGCTGCTCGGCAGAGGGGACAAGTGGCTCCGGAGAGAGGAGAGAGAGCCGGAAGTGTGGCTTCCGTGACGAGCATCACCTCGCGGAACGGACCCCCGATGGCTAACCCGAGTTTGCCTAATTTGCCTCCTGATGGGTTAGTATTTCCCCTCACTATTAACAAGACAAGGAGCAAATACTGACCAATCTCCTACAGAACCAACTGGCTCACCGGTCGCATCGTCGTCGTCTCCGTCGGTGCCGAGCGCCGCAAATGGAATGTTCACGAACAGCTCCTCAGTTATAACTCCCCGTACTTCAAGCGTCTCTTCAACCCCGAGCCCGAGCTCGTTGAAGGCTCCTCTTCCTCCTCCGGTGATAATCACAACCAAAGCACCGCCGCCGCAAACGCGGCACCCGGAGAACCGATCGAGGAAGTCCACCTCCCCGCCGCCGAACCGAAGCTTTTCGCCCTCTTAATCCGCTGGCTCTACGGCACAGCTTTCGCCACCTCAGGTGGCCAAAAGGTCTTCAAATTCCCCCCTCCCCAACTCAACCAAGTCACCGTGCGCGACTACCTCGGCCTATACATCCTCGGCCAAACCGTCCAGCTCCCGGGTCTGCGTAACGCCTGTATCGATGTTCTTTACCACTACTACGCCGCTGAGACCGAAGAGGTGCGCGTGCCCGACTTGCACGACGTGCAATACATCTTCGAGAATACCAAGCATGCGCCGGATTCACAGATGAGAAGGCTGTTAGTTGCTCATTGCATGTTTCATCTCTTCGGCGCGAAGAGGAGGGGCCCATTGCCCCCCGACTGGCAGGAGGTTATAGAGCCACGGTGCACGGTGTCGTTCGAGATGTTCAAGATGTTGGCGGATTGGAAGTGGGTGATTGGCGAGAATGTGCCGACCATGAAGATCAAAGCTAGACATGCATTTCATGAGAAGCCGCGGCCCGAGGAGCTGTTGCCGTGGCATAAGGCGCAGACCCAGGACGAGGCGGGGATGCCGCTTGTGGGGGTGGTGAAAGCTGAGCCGGTTGATGAGTAGAGGAGATGGGCTGGGAACCTTCTTAGGATGGGGAGGGTGATGATGTGGTTGGACTTTTATAAAGGTCCGGCCATCCGGCGTCAGATAAGAGGGGTGAGCGAAAGAAAGAAGGGAAGGAGATTTGACGAGATGTTCATGACAGAGTGGTTGGTGACAACGGGAGAATTGATGGAGGAAGTAGGATAGGTTGTGCTTGCCCTGCCAGCAGAAGATGGCCTCTCGAGAAACTAAGCTTTTGAGTTGGAGGAGGAAAGCACGAAGCTACTTACCACGCTCTTACCATGTTAATCAAGAGGGCTTCGTCATTCACAGACGGGCATCATTAGGGTTTGTCCACTCAAAGGATTTCGGACGTAGAGGAGCTCAGATCGTCCAGGAATCGAAGTGGAACATTACCTTCTCGTAGGTAGCTTCATAACACTGCAATAATACATCCGCGATAGCACCTTTGCCCATTCTGTCAAGTGATCCCACGCATGATGCATGTGTCATCTGTCACCCCCTCACATTACCTATCAGTGGAAAGCACGATAAGGTACGCCCGAGGTGGTACTGATATTTCGGTACTCCCATACTTCTAGCCTCACAAATCTCAGAGCCATGGAAACAGTTATAACAAGACAACGTTGAGGCAAAGAAGGCCAAAACAACGAACCATAACCACACTGATCACGCACTAATCATAACCACAAGAATACTACTGAAATATCCCCGACAATCACTCAATCATGTCGACCACTAGCCCACAACGCATCCCAAAAGACGGATCACCCAAAACCATCACCATCAAAGAAATCCACCCAACGTTCGGAGCAGAGGTCCCCGGTATCCAGTGGGGAGACAACGGCGTCATCAGCGATGAACAACTTCAAGAGCTCAAAGATACCGTGCACAAGGCCAGTACTGCACTCTTCCCCTTTCCCCTTTCCCCTTTCCCCCTTTCCCCCTTCCCCTTACCCCCCCTTCGTCCCCAGAGACCCCACAAAGCCCTAATTTCTGATACCACCCCAACTTTAGTACGGCTTCATCGTCCTCCGCGCCACGCCCCTAACCGACAGCACGCACGTCTCGTTCTCCCGCCTCTTCGCCTCCGGTCCACTTGACGACATCTCCCGCTTCCTCCCACCCGGCCGCGTCCCCCGCTACTACCCCCACCTCGAGCTCTTCGACGCCAGCAACCTGTCCGACGACGGCCGCGCGATCCTGGACCCTTCTTCGTCTCCACGAGCCATGCTCCTCCGTGCCAACTCGTTATGGCACTCGGACCTAGCATATAACCCGCGGCGGTCGAGTTATTCGTTGCTAAGAGCCGTGGAACTGCCTTCTCGGGGCCCGGAGACGGGGGAAATAGAAGGAAACACGGAGTTTGCGGATAGTAGGACTGCGTGGGAGGCGCTGGCTGCCGAAAAAAAGAGGGAGTTGCTGACAAAGGATTGGACGGGGGTGTATAATGCTGCTCATAGTCGGAAGCTGGGGGCGCCTGAGTATTTTGGAGACCTGAATCTGGAGGAGGGTCCTATGGCGAGGCATAAGGTTGTGCAAAAGCATGTAGAGAGTGGGAGGATGAATTTATGTGTGGGTGCTTATTTGTGGCGGTTGGAGGATGGGGAGGGAGAGACGGCGTCGGGGTCGGAGGAGATAATAGAGTTTTTGAATGAGCATGTGGCTAAGAAGAGGTTTGTGGCGAGGGTGAGGTGGGAGCAGCCGGGTGATTTGGTGATTTGGGATAATAGAGCTGTATTGCATCGCGCTGGTGAGTTTAAGGGTGTAGGTAAGCATAGAGGTAGGAGGGATATGAGGAGGACGACGGCGTTCGACCAGGGCCCGACGGCTTGGGGACTTAATGGCGAGGGGGCGCCTTTGCCTACATTGGAGAGCATAACGAAGGAGAAGGGGCTGCCGTTGACGCAATCGGCTGCGGTTGAGAGGTGATTTTTGATGGAAAAGCCAGGGCGAGGTAAGAGTTTGTTTGGTCATTTCTATGGTGAAGGACAACCTTCTTTGGGCCATTACACTAGCTCGTCCGCTTGTTTGTACGTAAAGCTTTGATCGACATTACTTGTATGTTTATGATTAAAATGTCACTATTGCCCTTGAAGTGATGCGTACGCCTATCAGCTTGAGAGCCCATGATCCTATCATTGACAGTACCCCCCACAGAAGAGAAAAAAACACAACACGGGATTAGGGGTCATACCAGTCCAAGTCTGATAGTAAGAAGCGTTTTCCGTTTGGTCGCATGGCCGTTGTCTAGCCACTCACCAGGCATTCATCAAATAAGAGATATTCGATCCATGATCTCGAAACCAATACTTTACTTGTCCAGCCCGCGAGCTTTGACAAACCTATTGATCTGCTCCCGAGTGTTCTTGTCATTGTACTGCTCATGGCATTCATAGAAGGAGATCAACTCCTGCGTGCAGTCCACCATGGCCTCAATATCAATATTACTGTCAGACAGCCATGCAGCAAATCGGTGAACCTTTGCCATACGTGGGTTCTTGTTCCCTTCGGCTGGGCCTTCTCCGGCTGGTGACTGGGGTGGAAGCATGGCTTGCAAGCCAGAAGAAGACTGGGGGGCGAGACCTGGCACAGTCTGGCCACCCCCCGCCATCATCGCAGCGCGTGCCTGTGCTTGCGCCTGTGCCTGCGCCAACGCTGCCGAAGCGGCTACCAGTCCCGAAGCCGACGCGGCTGTTCCAGGGAGACGACCGCTGGGATCCTGACGCAGCACCAGAGCCAAGAGAATGGCTGTCAAGGCTATCACATGTGGTGGGTGGAGCAGCGGCAGATCGGTCATATAATGGTCGTTGATGACGGACCAGGCAAGGTTGACGTCCTCTTGCGCCAGCCCAAGCTCCCCTTGTAAGCTGGTAAGGGTACGATAGGGTGAATGGACAATGAGATGTGAGCTCATTTCCGAGATAAGGTAGAACTCGCATTCTCCTATCCTTGCCACTTCTGTCTGGGATTGGAAGTCGGTAGGCCAAAAGCCGCGGGCCTCGTTGGCCATAAGCCGAATGTGCTGGGGACATTCCTCCATCTTGCAGGCCAGATATAGGGCGGTCACGAGAACGTGGTGTGGATTGGTGCGCCGGATCTCAACTTTGGTGTAGAAGCGCTTGATGTAGACTTGGGCGGTGGCCAAGGCTTGCTGTCGTAGCCCCATGCGCTTGCCGAGCCGGTTGATTTCTAGAGTAGAACCGAAGTATGTTGGCGACTCTGTTCATCGGACAGACGGACGGGTGGACGGGGTAGGGGACATGGAGAGATACGACGAACGTTGGTTGAAGTAGATGTTCAGATGGCGCAGTTGCGGGAGAGGAAACGAGGCCACCAGGTTGGGATCTTCAGCCTCTAGCTTTGCGCGCATAGCGGCAAGTTCATCTTTGGTAAACAGCCAGTGTTTGCGCTGAGTGGATTCCCAGTAATTGGCCGCCATGGTAACCGTGTGTGTCTCTGTGCCTCGAATCGCTGTCTGGTGTCTAGCTGTGTCCTTCCTAAGGCGCTGCAGACATGGTCGTCCGCTTGGCCTGTAGGAGATGTTCTAGGTCGCGCGATTTGACGATCGGTGGAGTTAAGATCCTAACCCTGTTGCGACGCGCCGCTATCCAAGACCTCGGAAAGCCTTCAGCTCACTACTCCGACTTGATGTTGGTTGATGTTGAACGGGAAAGAAACATTACGTGATGGCTTGCGATGGGATGAAAACCCCGGGGCCCAAGATAAGCTGATAAGGCAGGCGAACGACAAACTACCGTACCCTAGTGTAGAGGTACCTAGGTACACTACGCTACATGTACTATGTACGCTACAGAGTTGCCCGACCCGAGGTTTAAACTTTAAAGACCTGGGAGGCCCACATGCTTCGACAGGGCTGGCGAATCAGGGAGACGGCGAAAGAAATGACCCTGCTCCGATACTGAAGCCTTGTTGTTTGCAGAAAGTGAATTGCACCTGGGTGGAGTCAAGAAGCTGCCAGATGCCGGACAATTGAAGGTACATGCATAACGAAGTGTAGAACTCGACCCTTGAATCTGTTTCAGGTGATTAGGCCAAGATGAATTGGGTTTTCTCGAGTTTGAATTCAGTGTTGTCGATGTTGTGTTACCCCGGCCCAACACAAAGGCCAAGATAACTAACAATCGGTGTCACGCTCACACCGGACGGGGCCACTGAAACCACTTCCGATACAGATCCGCTTTTTTCGTGAATGTCACGTTCACCACTTCGGCCACCCGCACCACCCGACTTCCCTTTCATTGTTTGCTACATGTCAACAAAGTCTCGAGTCTTAGAAAGGGACCGAAGGACTTGGTTGAAAAATTGGGCAGAATGTGCCAGGTGCAATGTGCAAAAGGCACGATTTGAGGAGAATGGATGGATGGACAGCGATACACCACCCACTCATCCCATCCCATTCGTGAGTGGCTTGGCTCAATCTCTTTTCATGAAAGTAACTTTAATTTTCCCCTTGAAGGTCCCGCTCATACAAGTAGTCGCTTCGTAACGTATTTTGATCTCTCTTTCATCTTATTTCTCAAATCCAAGTTACCTACCTCTACCTATTGCTCTAGCCCCTGTCCTACGTCATACCCAATCGCTTACAGCAAACGGTTCTAGATCCGCTAGTTTAGACGGGCGGTCTCATTTCTGCCATTCCTGACCACTCGAGGTCCCGACCTTGCAGTGACTTATCGGCCTTCCGAGCCTATGGTAGGTCCTGTGTATTGTGTACCACACTACTGAACCACTCTACCCTCAGCTGCGAGCCAGCACTGCACATAGCACATACATAATACCATAGGGACGGAAAGGACTGAAAGATAACCTACCTAACCTTTACACTGCACTGCACTTCACTTGCATTGCACTGCGCCGTACCTTACCTGAACTTTACCGTATCGACGACCATTCATTCTTGTCGTGCTCCGAACTTGCATTGAACGCTCCCCGTCTCCCCGTCGTCTGGCTCCCTCTCCGCGCCGACCCCTCCCCCGCCGTGCGCAAATATCCGAACAGCAACGCCGACCA
Source organism: Neurospora tetrasperma FGSC 2508 (assembly GCF_000213175.1). Lineage (NCBI taxonomy): Eukaryota > Fungi > Ascomycota > Sordariomycetes > Sordariales > Sordariaceae > Neurospora > Neurospora tetrasperma. The sequence goes on from NW_009799102.1 coordinate 1,206,351, forward strand.
TCTGCGCATGCCGCGTTGGATGATGAGAACCCGACAGCGGGAATGAAGGTTTCCCATGTGCTCGCAGAGCTCCAAGCCGGCATGGACGAATCGCAGAACCAGCGGGACAAGCGCGTCGAGGAATTGTGGACGAAGCTGGATCCCCAGCGCCACGGAGAGCTCGACTTCAAGGGGCTGCAAAAGGGGTTGAGAAGGATCGATCACCGTGAGCGAATACCTGCCAACGCCAATGCGATTCGTCATGCGCATGTTCACGAATTGCCATTTCTACTGACACCCAAGCGCCCGTCTTTCTCGTAGCCATGCAAAATGCCGACCACATGCTCAAGGATATCATCAAGGTCGTGGACACCAGCGGCGACGGCAAGATCCAATACGAAGAGTTCCGCAACTTCGTCGAGACCGCCGAGCGCCAACTGTGGCTGCTCTTCCGTTCCATCGATCGCGACAAGGATGGCCGGCTCGATAAGAACGAGCTGCGCAGCGCTTTCCAAAAGGCCGGCTTGACCGTATCCAACAAGAGGCTGTCGGGCTTCTTCGACGAGGTCGACATGGACCACGATGGCTACATCAGCTTCGACGAGTGGCGGTAAGTCACACAATTTCTTTGAAAAGAGAGACTCGAGAGACGAAAAGAAGAAAAAGAAAGTGGACCACAACCTAAGTAAACAAACCGACCCACTCAAAGCTGGGGAAGACCGGGAATCGCCAACTTTTCACCAGTTCCACTCGCCCAATCTAACCCTGTAATGCCAGCTAGCGGCCGAGTCAAAGTCATTTTGTCTTTGCGCGCGTGCTAAAAAGGCTGCTGCAGTGTGGTCTGCCCCTAAAGCGCATTGCCAGGTCTTGGGAAATCGAGTGAATGAGAACCAGGAAGGAGGTTGAGCGAGTGTTTGCTTCGGTCACACGAGAGACGAGAGAACCTTGAGAACCTGCTGGCTGACTTGAACTCTCCCTCTGATGATAAAAGGGACTTTCTCCTGTTTATGCCCACCACGCACAACCACGAACACGGCCACGAACACGGCCACCACGCTTCTGCACTTGAAGCCGCCCTGTCGTTTTACTCCTCCATAGTGACTGTCAATGCAGAGGGCGACTCCCTCGTCAGCGAAGAGACACTTGAGGGTCTAGGTACGACTGGCTTCCTTCTCAACGCTCTTTTTGGTTCTCTTTTGAAGATTGCCAGCCCGGGCGCTACTACTACTCCTACTTCTCAGTCGCCCGCACCAGACTCAAAATCACCACTCTCCTCACCCTCATCTCACTATCCCGACGGCACCGCCGAGCCTGGTGCTGGGGCAAACATGGCACCGTCCAAACTGGCACCCGTCGGTACCGCCACCCCTGAGCAAGTGTCAGCAGACAGGGCGGCCCATGGCCAAGTTATCAAAGAGATGGAGGGCGAGGGGCAACACGACCTCCGCCAAGAATCCGATACCAGTCTAAAGGATGAGGAGGTCGTGAAAAGCGGACTGACAGGATTACTACCCGACGCAGGTTACTTCCTCGCCGGTGCCGTCTCAGGTGGAGTGTCGCGCACTGCTACTGCGCCACTCGACCGTCTCAAAGTCTTCCTCCTCGTCAACACGAAACCAAAGTCCACCACCACAGTCGAGGCTGTCAAAAGTGGCCAGCCTCTCAGCGCTCTGCGTAATGCAGGTGGCCCCATTTACGACGCCATCAGGACGCTATGGCGGGCCGGTGGAATCAAGACCTTCTTTGCAGGTGAGTTGATACCGAATGTCTATGAACCACGAGGTGCCCCATTCGGGACTAACAAACTCATAGGAAACGGGCTGAACGTCGTCAAGATCATGCCAGAATCTGCCATCCGGGTAAATAGCCTCACCCGGCCCATTGCGAAGCTTCTTAAATGTTCAGTGCTAATGATTGGCTAGTTCGGCTCTTATGAAGCCTCAAAACGGTTTCTTGCGGCCTACGAGGGCCACAACGATCCGTCACAAATCAGTACTGTGTCCAAATTCGTCGCTGGCGGCATGGGCGGTATGACGGCCCAGTTTTGCGTTTATCCCATCGATACTCTCAAGTTCCGGTTGCAGTGCGAGACCGTCGAAGGAGGCCCCAAGGGTCATGCCCTCCTCATTCGTACAGCCAAGAATATGTGGGCGGACGGCGGTCTCCGTGCAGCATATCGAGGTCTCGGCCTCGGCCTCATCGGCATGTTCCCTTATAGTGCCATCGACATCGGCACTTTCGAGTTTCTCAAAAAGTCGTACAAGCGCGCCAAAGCTAAGTACTACGGCGTGCACGAAGACGATGCGGCGCCAGGAAACGTTGCTTTGGGCGTTCTCGGAGCATCATCGGGAGCATTAGGTGCCACAGTGGTGTATCCGCTCAACGTCCTTCGAACAAGGCTCCAGACCCAGGGAACAGCGATGCATCCACCTACATACACCGGTTTTGTGGATGTGGCAACGAAAACAGTCCGTAACGAGGGCATTCGTGGTCTTTACAAGGGCTTGACCCCTAATCTGCTCAAAGTAGCACCGGCTCTTAGTATTACCTGGGTCTGCTATGAGAACATGAAGACGATTCTCGAATTGCACTAATTGGACATTCTGGGGGCAGGGTTGGCACCCTGTTGTTGAACACCTTTGAGCGGTCACCATCTCTCAACCGCGATGCCAATCATGGCAGTGTGGCAGCTGCTCAGTAATGCTCCCAACAGGCGCTAATGGGGGACTCGCAACCTTGACACAAATATGTTTTGGCTTACATCCCAAGCCACAGCTCGCTCCTTTCACGCTTGTGGATCTACAACCTGGCTCCTGAATGGCATTTACTGGAGCTTAGCAGAGGTCATACCCGGCCGGGATATGACCATACTCACGAAGATGGGTACACGCAGTGTGGCGGCTGCTCAGCCTGAGAGCGCTGCTTTCCAGGACGGGGAGACGGAGAGGCGGAAATACGAAGAGGTTGGACAAAGTCATAGATGTCCTAGATAAGATGGATGGCGCCACAAGATGCGGGGGAAGAAGAAGCGTTACACCTAGCAACTGGTTGATTTTTATTTTTTTTGTCGTTGAGAGGTTGGCTACCTTACCAACATATAGCCCTGGCGTTTGGCATAAGAGGACGAAGATACCATTAGACTCAAAGGGGTTAATGTCATTTCAAGTGAAACGAAGGCGAACCCTAAAAACATATTCAAAGCAAAGCATAGCGTTGGCGATGGTGTGGAAGGGTTGCAGGATTGGATAGGAACGAAATGGGATGGAATAGGATAAGACGGAGGCAGGGACAAAAAAAAAGAAGAAGAAGAAGTGGAGGAACGGGTCTGATGGTCCAGATGCTGTAGCAGCATGGGAACAAAAGTCGACATCATGTAGATTATCTATATACGGCTCATCTTTGACGGTCGTATGTCGTCGCTTGATTGTTTGTACACAATGAGTTAACATGTGTAGGTAATTCAGCGAGGAGAGCTCATTCAGCTAAGGTTGAGTTGGGGGTGACGAAGCCATTGCCATTCCATGCCTACTTAGCCATGGTACTTCACTACGGCCCAGATAGTCACCAACTGTGTCACTGACAGACATTTTGACGTTATCAGCGGCTTGCACCAGCTCGCCATGGACATTCCATTCGCTCACCAGATGGATTGCTTGCAGCTTCCAGCCTTAAAAGCCGACCAAGTGACTGGGGGTGGTCTTGAGAGAGAAAGCACTCCTTGACACCATCATAAGGAATCTGTGAGTTTTACCCCGCGCTTATTCGGCACCACACTATTGTTTATCGTCAGCCCACTGGGGCTTTTCCGTCCCGTTTAGGAAGCTCGTTTTACACGCAGCAACGATAGGCCAATGGTGTTCAACCAAACAGCTTGGAATTTACCAAACAGATCGAGGACATTTGAGATTCGGTGGGAAGCCGAAAAGAATCGCCTTCAGAACTCGTCAGCTCTCGTTGGAGTCATAAACTTGGTGCAGAGTTCTTGATATCTCCCCCTTATCACCAATGGAACCTCTTTCCTTTGTCAATCCATGTCAAAGCTGGCATATTGTTTCTTTAAATCCGAGCCGTTCCAATAGAGTTGATTGGAGTTGCATGCAGCTTACGACTGAGGATGAAAAGGCTATATCTCTTTGGCGCAGCGATACAACCTCGTCTTCACCTCGACGTCCTTCTGCCCTTTCTTGGATTCGTAATCTTCACTGTTTAGACGAACTCTTTCCTGTACAACTCACAACTAAACACTGCCGAACGCGCGTTCTTCTTTGTTTCCTCACGGATTCAGTGTTTTCTATATGGCTTGACCGATTACATGGCGTCGTAATTCCAACTTAACGCCGCCCGTGGTCCGTGATATTGACGGAGCGTCTACCGAGAACAGCCTTTACCCATCTTTGTGTTGTTGTTGTTGTTGTTGTTGTTGTTGTTGTTGTTGTTGTTGTTGTTGTTGTTCGCTCTACGTGAAGCGGCAAAGCAAAGTCAGCGTCGGGATTGTTTGAAGGTTAGAACCGACAGGGAGTCGGGTTTCGAGGACGCGAAGAGTTTTCAGCCATCATGTCACACCCTTATTCGGACAATCTTTATTCGTACCCGGGCCTGGGCAACGACGATGACATCGAGGAAGCTCCTGATCATCAACACGACCAAAGACAAATCCAAAATGCATTTCTACCTGTCGATAACTTCATCGATAACACGTCAGGATCTTCGTTCAACTCTCCATTTTCTCCTCCTCCATTGGACGAGGACCCGTCTCTCGACCCGTCAATGACTGGTGATAGCAAGGCGAGAGAGGCGGCTCGCTTTTCGGGACGCGGCGAAGACGTTCACAACGCAGATGAAGGAGACACAGCGCATCGGTCGTCTCGGATAGATGGCGGCTATCCATCTCTTCCCGCTTCCAGTTCGACATATGCCACGCCATCGACCCATCCGCCACAACACCAGGCCGCGTACTACCCCCACTTCCCATCACAAGTCGGCTCATCATCATCCCCATATTTACCCTCAACGTCCGGTTCACCTTACGCGGCCTACCATCATCAACACCATCAATCAATATCCAGTCAAGGCTCATCACCATTCCCCCTTGAGGCCCCTCCCGCCTATACTCCTTCACCAACATCGGCGTCGCCTACAAGCCCCTTGAATTCTCACATAGCATCCTCAACAACCTATCAAACCTTTCCTCAGGCAACAACCCCATCCTCCTCGACCGACAGCATGGGTCGTCCGGATGAGTCTACTGGTTTGCTGAACCGTGGCCCAGAAAGCATGGGCAACCCCGGTGGTGGGCCAGATAATGTGAAACCTACATGGACTGAGCGAGTTAGGAATCGTCTGCCCTCCCGAGAGACCGTCAGGAAGACTCTCCTGGTGTTGATTGTTGCGGTTCTCCTTTTGGGCATTGTTACCCCTTCGTCCAATGTAAGTTGACCTGCGTCATGTTTTTCGATGTTAAAGAAATGCGGGGGATGCTGTACCACATTGGATGACGTTCACACGTGCATATATCTCGCATATTTGTATTACTCTGGTTCGTTACTGACCTATTTCCCCAGTCCGACCACAACAACAACCCCTCATCTCCTTTTCACCCCGGCCATGGCGGCGGCGGACAAGGACGCTCTTCACCATCCAGACCGCCCGTCATGCAATACCCCGATATCGACAACGAGTCCGGCTGGCTCTCGCGCTACCGCTGCCGCGGCCGCACCATCGCTCGTCCAACCGAGACCTACGACGTCTCCTTCTCCTCCAGCAAGCACCTGACCATCAACCAAGAGCGTCTCGACGACGACGGTGACTCGCACCACTATGACACCTACGTCCAAATCCAAGGCGAAGTCATCGTTCGTCGCTCTTCAAAGAACCAGAACACCCCCAACCCTTCCATCGTTGTGGAAATTATCGTCAACGACGACCGCATCCCCATCGAAACGCACTGGAATCCCAACGACCAGGCCCTCACCATTAAGACCCCTGACGGAATAAACACGGGTGAGCGCAACCTCAGGTTATGTGCCACCGTGAAGGCCACCGTCTGGGTGCCCGAGGACGCGGAGCTCAATTACCTCCAGATCGCCACCATCCATTTGGGGGTACAGCTGCTCGATAACTTGTCCCTGACCATCGAGACCCTTGCCAAGTTCGACGCTGTGGCTGGGAACATCATCTCTGCCTCCTCTGGGGGCAAGGATGTCACTTACAGAAGCAGCAGAAACAAGGAGGTCCCGCGAGACACCTCTCCGGACTCGTACGCCTTCCACCCGCGCAAGTGCGAAGCAGGCACCACATCGGGGGAGATCTACGGCGTCTGGCCGCTCTTTGATTCTCTGGCATTGAAATCCACATCGGGGGACATCAAAGTCGGCATTGAACCCCACGACACCTGGGACCAGCAGTCCGCGCCACAGTCTACAGCGGCAGAGCTCTCCATCCATTCCAACTCGGGCGACGTTGACTTCCGCGAGCATGGCGTCAACACGGGCAAACCACCGCTCAAGAGGGATTACATTCTCGACGTGCACACCACGAGCGGTAACGTCCACGGCCTAGCAGTATTTTCCTCTTCTGCGACGGTCAAGAGCACGAGTGGGACTTTGAATTTGGGACTTCTCCCGGTCCTTCTTCAATCTTCTTCTTCCTCCGACAACCAGCACCCGGTAGAAGTCTCAACCTCGTCTGTTTCTGGCTCTACAACAATCACCATCTTTGACCCGCTCTATTTCTCCTCTTCATCCATGTCCTCATCTTCCTTTACTTCTGCTGTAGCAACTCAACAACCCCTCCGAAACCTCCACCACCAACACACTTCTACGTCGGGCGACTTCCACCTCTACCTGCCTACTTCCTGGGAGGGCGAGATTGGCATGACGTCGCTCAGCGGCAAGCTAGCCGTGGGCGGGGAGGATGTCAGGATTATCAAGAGTGGGGAGAAGTGGCCGGGGTTCAACAGGGAGTTGGTCGCTAGGAAGGGTCCGGAGAGGGAGGAGGGAAGTCGGGTTAGGGTGGGGTTGACGAGTGGGAGTGGGGAGGTTAGAGTTGGGTCATAGATGTTGGGTTGTTCGGGGTTGGGTTTGGGCTATGAGTGAGTGATTGAGGGGGTTGATGGGTTGATATTATATGATCAGGAGCTTGAATATCGATGGGTATAGGTATGGGGACGTGTAGGACTGGGTACCTGAGCATGGGCTGGATTCTTGTTACCTATAGCTATGTGTTCTTGATTTGGGAGTGAAAGCGTTGTTCCGCGATATCTTCGGTTTATATTCATGGTGTCTATGATTTCGAGATTGTTCATAAAAGTATGTTTGAATGAGGATGGATACACATGGTGAAACGAGATAATCCAGGCATATGATAAGCTAGTAGTTATTACAGGCCAACTCTAGTATGACTGTTAGCTCGAGACCTCGGGTCAACTTCCGTAGATGTCTCCATGCTGCGAGGGTGCTTTTTTCTTTCTTGTTTTGTCTTCTTTTTTCTCCTAACAAAATACACCATATTGGATCTCGATGGTGCCTTTCGAACCCGTACCTAGCCATGCATTTACCCCTTGAAAGCTTTGGGACATTCGGAAGCAATCACGTCCGGTGTACAAGGAGTAGATACCAAGTTAACAAACAAACCAACATTTGATCTGCAGCTAATACAAGATATTCTACGCTGCGTATACATATACTGAGGTACAAATGCCCCTTCGAAGCAGAACAGACCAAACCTCGCTTATTCGTAACATCAGCTACCCCTCGTCTGGCTCAATCCGGGTCTCTGAGTATTCTCTGAGGCCGCAATCACTAAGAACTCAACCACTGATAGAATTTAACGCTCCCCATTTTTGTTCCCATTACCCGGTCCAAGCTTGTGAGGATGTCGGTGGACACAGAGTATTAGACGAACCCTCGACGCGCTCTCATTTTCCAAGTCGCGGGTGCGGTACTCGATGTATCCAGCATAGAGTTTCCCTGTCCGATATAACCTCAGACCGTCAAAGACAATGCAGGTCGGCAAGAAAGGTGGGTGATTAGTAACAAATATTCCCCCTTTTCCCATCGGCGTATCCCCATTCCTTGGCCCAGCTTCACCAGGAGCCAACTGAACCCACAGCTCGGGCAACTCCAAGAGGTCCCTTGCATTGAACGCCGGCACAACAAAATTGCCCGGTTTCCTGATAAGGTCCTGACCATGACGACCGTCATCATTTCGACGTAGAAAAGCCGACCTGATACCGTGGCTCAACTGCATTTCCCACGCCACCTGGCTTGAAATATCCAAATTATCCAACTCATACGCCCATTGCACCTGTTTTTCAAGCAGGCATCTGATCTCTTCTTCTTCCAAGTTCCGGTCAACAATGGCACCGACATCTTCAACCCCACAAGTCTGCTTTTTCCATTTAAGGAACTCCTGCCTCTCCCATCTCAGGCACGCCTTATCCCACTCCACAACCTCTCTACTTATCTCGTCCAGCTTGTCCTCTGAACCCTCATCATTCGATGTAGCCGTTGTCCTGGGCACCCACGCCACCCACATGCGGAACCAAATCCTCAGCCCTTGCGTCTTTACCGATGTCGACATGTTCTGCATAGCAGACTCCAGCTTTTCCTGTTCTTCACCCAGTTGGGTAAGCGGTTCAATTTGCTCCATCAAAAAATCATAATCAGCTTTCGAACAGTTGCGAGTCTTTTTGTGTTTTTTCCACGTCGTCTCGAGCCAGCGTTCCTGTGGGGTGATGTTTTCGAGAAGTTGTATATTCTCAGATAGCCCCTCTATCCGTCTTTGCGACTGTCCCGGCATCTGTGTCTGTGTCAGGGTCGGTCTTCTTGTGGGAGCCCCCGGCGGTGTCGATGTCCGAGGCGGTAGCGGCGGAGGCGATGGAGATGGCGATGGCGATGGACTCCGGCTGGACAGACCGGTCCAGAGACTTCTGTTGCGTCTGGAAAAGTATGACATGCGCTCGCCTGAAGGAAAGCCATGTTCTCGGATGGTTATAGGCGCTGAGCGGGGGCGGAAGCGGGAGCGGGCGTGGGGATGGCGGCCAGGGCCAGGCTCTGATCTTCTTCTGCCAACGTGATTTCGAACCATTCCATGCTGCATTTCGGCATCGTCAAAAATTCCCATCTCACGACCATCAAGGAGACCACTAGGCTGAGGATGCTGGTGCCCTGCCGGGTTCGATGCTGATGAGGGCATTATACCCAACACACTTGCTCGATGCCGTACTTGAGCTTGGATTGGTGACGGCGGTTGATAGGAAGGGTCATCAGTTGGTGGATTCGGGAAGATTTGAGAGTCAACTGGCGGCATCTTTCTCGAATTTATGCAGTTTTTTTCGGAGGTATATGATGATGTGTGAAGATGGTGAAGGTGTTAACCGAGTGTGTGTGGAAGTCAAATAGCAATGTCCAGTCCAAGAACAGCTTCCGGCCAGATCTGGGAATTGGGAGAAATGAATGAATGTACTTGATCAATGATGGTGAGGTCCACAAGAGTTCCCAAGCAAGCCGGTAATGCACTGATGCTGAAAAAAATGTATGGATGATGAAAAGGTTCGCCGCTGACGCTCGCATGAAAAACAAGTCGGCTTTATGTGTCTTGGTTCAGACTGTGCAGAATCTGACTTTCCTCTTCCGTAGACCGTGATCCCAAAAAAGCAGAAGGGACGAGTGGGAGACTGTTTCTCGAGGAGAAGGATGGAAAGGCAGTACTGGGAAAGTGCGACGGGCGAGTACTCCGCGATTGTTGAAGGCATCGCCCACAAGAACAGACTACTTACGGGACCCAGAATGTCTGCAGGGTGACCTGAACTTGAATGAAGCAATTCCGAAAGCCACGCTTTCCCTTCTTCGTCAAAACGGCACATACTCGTGAGAAATTTCAAAATCCGCAGGCACACAACGGATCTTCCCTACTCTGTCTGTTGGAGCGTCACTCACCTCACGCTACTTATCAAAATGATGCATAAATGTCTCCGATACCAACGAAGCTGCCACTCGAGGTTCTCAACTCGGTATTCGCCCCAGATGGCACGCTGGAAAGTGTTTTCTGTCTCCTCACTATGTAATGCCGTTGAGATGATTGTTGGCGTGAGATTCCTTGACTATTTCTTTCAGGAGACTAGAGTGATAGGAGCTGTTTGAAACTGATCTAACCGCACTCCCTTCTCAGGGTTTATCATAGCTCAGAAACCCAGAGTCAGTAGCTCGTGTACGTCTGAAAATATTATTTGCAATGGCAAGTTCACTTTTACAACATTACTAGCCACCACTGACAGGACCATTCTTTTAGGAGCATAATACATAAGCCCATGGCTCGAGTCAGATGTCCTGGTGCTCAAAGTGTCTGTCCGAATCACAGCAGCCGGTGAGACTCCCCTGAGCACCCATGTAAACGCCGATGTTTGCGAGAATGACCCGAGTGCCGCTCATGCTGGCTCTCTAACGACTCTGTTTCGTTGTTGCGCATGCCGCCCTTCAGTAGTAACTTCCGCTGTAGTTTGTAGCTCAGTTTCAATGGTAGGAGCGCTGGGCAGATGAATACAGATCACCCCAGCTTGCATCGAAAATTGGCAGCAATTGCACCAAGAGCATCCAGGCCCTGCGTGGTATGGTCTTGCTCAGGGCAGACACTGGATCGTATCTGATAACTGAAACTTTGCCCGAGAATCTCCTGACCACCTCGGAAAATATATTGATATGGGATGGTTCATGCTTGAACTGGATATTACAATTGGAGCAAGAAGCTGAGAGGCATCATCCAATGTTTCGAAGTGGCCCGTCAGCAGCTCCTGTGAGAATATGGAAGATACAGCAATCAAGACATCCACGCCAAGGATCCCATCTTTGAATCAAGGTTCGAGGCCAATTCCTTCCACGTCTTGTCCCCAGGTTCGAGCGGTTAGCGTGGATATTGGGTCCGTCCGTTAGGGCAGAAACCCCGAGTGTCAATGGCGTTGAAGAAAAGTTGGTGAAGTGGCAGTTGATGGCGGACGGACCAAACTAACTGAGTGAGAACCTGGATCTAATCCCTTCACCGACAAGTACTTCGCACGTAGAGAGGAAGGTACCTCTTACCTTATACTAGTACCTCCCGTCGACAGGAGAATAGTTTTCAGGTTGCAACTGCCCCCAGCAAGTAAAACGTCAAATAGAATACACCTTCGGGTGAATCTTCCTAAGCGTCAACATGTCTTCAATATACCTCTTCCAGGTAGTCAGACGCATTTCCTGCATTCAGAAACACCACATAGACCCATGTTTCTATGTTTCCAACCACACAAAAGGCATATAGGAGTTTTGTTACGGCCTTTCCTTACGAGCGTAACCGGTATTGAACTGTCCATCTTCGGTTTATCCCTCGACGACTCGCCGCCTTACGACAGACAACACGAAGCCGACGCAGAATGAGATGAACCTGCGAGTGTCATCAGACTGCGTTAGTAAACAAACAAAAGAATTTGCGTTTCTTCCTTCTCATCCGAAGTCTTAAGCCAGAGATAAGCCTAGACCAAAGGTTACGTATAGACACTACACGACGCGTCCAAGGTTTGTCAAATCGAGCTCTTGCCTTCCTGCCTTTTTCCATCTCATCTTGTGAGGACAGTGAGCCTGGAGTGATTCAAAAACCTGAGCAAACGCGCCGCGTTGGGAGTAATTAGACGCCTTCGCTTCCTCAGTAACTTCCCCCTCAGTATTTGTTTCCTCCTCGAGCCACACACTCGTTCATACCTAGGACTCCTGCACGAAGACTTCTTCCTCCGACAAATTTTGAGTCGCAGACCTCTTGATAATAACAACCACTTCAACTCAGTGCAACACTCTCAAGTAAGTATTGTCTTTCTTCCGGCGACAAGAAATAAAATCGCACACGGCCAGTTCTCAGTCGAGAGCCAGCCCTTCACCTCCTTCGCTTTCCAGTGAAGCCCAGCTCTTAGGTTTTCACCTGGACCAAACTCCTTCATAACTCGCAACCCTTCCTGCCCCGTCTGTCATTTTTTCCCCCTCCCGTAACGTAAAATCGAGTGCCACCCAGAATGGCACCACCCAATCAAGGTAAGCAACAGCCCGTTGCAGCAGGGGCGAATATCAGAAGCAATAGAAGCCGGCTCGAGATTCTCTTTCTTGATTATTGACAGATCGATCGAGCCTGATGCTCAGCGTCATCACACGCTGCTCTTCACAATTCCGACTTCATCCTCCTGGAAGCTAACATGACATGCAGAGATGAGCGCCCCGTCGCGCGCCGCGGTCTTGCAGGAGATCGAAGACGTGGATGGAATTCTCGGTAAGTTCAAAGTTTCATCAACATCAGAGGATCATCCAGGCCCAGTGATAAAGCTGACACTAGCTTCAGGTGGAGGACCTTTCCCTACTTTTCGAGGCAGGGCGACAAGCGACCCCCGCCCGGACGCCCAACAAGGCCAAGCTCGAGGCCCTGAGCGGCAGTTGGCTGCCGCGGCCCTGGCAATTCGCCAGAGAAGCCGGACGCCCAGTCGTCCGCAAAGGCCTCGTGGCCTTGACGCGCTTGTTGAGGAGCCATTCCCGCCTATGCCGAGCCTGCCCTTCCGCCCTCCCAACCCCCCTTTCGCCCAACCGAGCTTCGGCAGTGGCCGCCCCAGCCGGTCACGCACGGGGCCTGCTGACTTCCCCCAAAAGGCTCCCCCGAGAGGGTTTGTCCTGCCTCCTGCTAGGCAACCTCCCAGGGATGTTCGGTCGCCCTCTGGCAGCCAACATATGGGCCAGCCAGTTTCTTCCCATCCGGGACCCTCATTGCCGCCCCCTCCTCCCATTCCTCCCAAGTCCGCTCAACGGCAAGTTCAGGACAACAGGCGCCCGTCGGCATCGGGTTCGAGGCCCACAACATCGTTGAACCAGGCTGTTTTGTCTCGTTCTTCGCCCCCCGCACCCCCTCCCCAGCCCCAAGTTTCCCGGTCATTCGAGGGACACCAGGCCAGCTCTTCGAGTCGTCCCCCTGTGCAGACACCTCCTTTCGAAGGTAAGACAGGTCACCATTTCTTTACCGTTTGATTTGTCGTTGACAGACACTGACTGACTCATCGGACTACAGACGACGTTTTCAAGGGTCATCTGAACCCGAACAACCCATATGGGTACAAGCAGCCTCCGAGCTTTCGTGAGTTTCGTCCCTTAAATGATTTGGGAAATGGATGGAGCTGACTGGTATTTGGAACAAGACCACAACTGGGACACACCAGCCAGAGATCAATGTATGGGCATCAAGCCCCATGGAAGACCGAGTCACCCTTTCCAGGGTCCCCCGACTGGATCTCGCCCGAGACCGCCACAGCATAAGCAGCAGCAGCAGCAGCAAAGCAAAGTTGCTTTGCCGTCCCAATCTTCTTCCTCCGGCGCCTCGGCTAGGGCTCGCCAAGCTGGCCACTCTACCGAGCCCAGCTATTTCGATCTCTCTTCTCTCCCGCCCCCGAGACTGCAAGCGCAGCCCGGTAACGGCCATAGTGCCCAGACTGTGACATCCCCGGTGCCCAACCCCGTCGTCACCACCACCACCGAGTTCGGATACCATCCGATGATGAGCCCATATGAGGCCGAAGCTGCCAGCGGTAAGATGAAAGGGAAATGGAATATTCATATCAAGTGATATGAGTACAGCAAAATGGAAGATAACTAACGAGGCGAAAAAACAGGCATGGTCAGGGCTCGGGTTGAGAGCCCCAAGAAGAATTCTTATACGCCGGGCGGAGACCACTGGACCTCTGCCCGCGATATGCTGTCACCCGTCGAGGCCGCGGTGGCCTGCGCCGACACCAGGCGCAGAACCATTTTCATGGACATGGGGGTGCAGTACGCCGACGACCACGAGGACGATGACGAGTAAGGTGGGACCAAAGGGTGTAGAGAGTTGTTGGGTTCGGAGGTGATGAGGCTTTATGCTAAGAGCTGAGATTTCAGCTCTTGATGCCAAGATCATACGGTCATGTCTTTCCTTTTGCTTTAGAGAAGAGATCGTGAGTAGTGATTCGTGTTTTATTGCTCTGGGTGTTGGGGGATGGCAGGTTCCGGCCAGTAATTAATTCACCCCATGCCAACCGGTAATATCTATATTCGGGGTGTACGACCATATTTTGGAGTAATTGTACGAGTTTTGTCAAAGAAAGAACACATTGCTGTGATTTCACAATGCATTTGACGTTGTGGTTGATGCCGTGACGTTGCTCGGGGAGACACGTGATAATGTATTATCGGTGTTGTTGATGATTGATAAGGCATTGTGACCGGCCCCACCGTTCCGCCTTTGCCTGCCGGAAGTCCATCATCGATAGTGCGTCACGAAATGCGACCCTGTTCCTGCCGTCCGATGCCGCCGTCGCAAAGTAAATCTCGGGAAAATAGCTCCGACCGTCTTGCCCAAGACAATCACCGTTGACCTGCCTAGACTTTCTCGAGAGGCCAATTACTTCTCTGAAGAAGTCTCAACAAATTCAATTGGTTTCTCGCGGTGAATCCAGGTCGACGGTTTGTCTGGTGGACGAAATTGTGTCCTTATCAGCACCTCCCAAAACCGAACCGAACCGAAACCGATAACATCGCGACTTTCCCAATCGAGTCACATCCAATACAGCAAAACACCACACTTCGCGACTTTAACCTCCCTCCAATCAATCCTTCAACTCTCATCGACTACTCGACACCTCCTCAATCCCAAACAATCTCAAGTAACATCGCGACAAACCGCAAAAAAAGAAAAAGAAAAAGAAAAAGAAAATGGCCTCCCAATCCTCCCCACCACCTTTCCAAACCGCCCTCCTAGCCGGCGCCCTCGCCGGCACCACCGTCGACCTCTCTCTCTTCCCGCTCGACACGCTCAAGACCCGTCTCCAATCGGCCCAAGGCTTTTTCGCCAGCGGCGGTTTCCGGGGAATCTACCGCGGCGTCGGCTCCTGCGTTATTGGTTCCGCTCCGGGAGCTGCCTTTTTCTTCGTTACTTATGAGACCACCAAGGGGTTTCTTTCTACGACAGGTTCGACAACAACAACACATACGGGGGACACAAAAGGACAGGGGAAGGGTCTGAGCCCGGGGGTGCAACACGGAATCGCGGCAAGTCTGGGCGAGATCGCCGCTTGTGCGGTCCGCGTGCCGACCGAGGTGATCAAGCAGCGGGCGCAAGCAGGTCAACATGGCGGGTCGAGCTTGAGCAGCTTGCTGCACATCCTCCACCAGCGCTCGACCATCGGCCTGACAGGGGTGTGGAGGGAGCTGTACAGGGGGTGGGGCATCACGGTGATGAGGGAGGTGCCGTTTACGGTGCTGCAGTTCCCGCTGTGGGAGTCGCTCAAGAAATGGGGACGCGAGCGCCGCCAACGAACTGGCCGGGGCCTGTTTGGGGACTCGGCCACGGGTAAAGATGATAAAGACGTTAGTGCTCCCGAGAGCGCATTGTACGGAAGCTTGGCGGGCGGGTTTGCGGCGGCCTTGACGACGCCTTTGGATGTGCTCAAGACCAGGATCATGTTGAGCGAGAGGAGGGAGGGGGTGGTCAGCCTAATAAAAACAATTTGGAGGGATGGGAAGACAAAGACGGGAAGTGGCATCAGGCCGTTCTTCAGTGGCATTGGGCCAAGAGTGATGTGGATCAGTATCGGAGGAGCGATTTTCCTGGGGAGTTATCAGAGTGTTGTTAATGCTTTTGAGGGGACGACGAGAAAGAAGAGCAGTGGTGGGGAGTTGTCGCTCTAAGGAAGGGTCTGGTAATTCGGGTTTGAAGCGTTGCTGAGGAAAAGCGAAAACGGTTGTTGCTGCACGGTCTAGGAGAAAAGAAAAAGGGATCAGCTCGATGTCATTAATCTTGGGCATCGAATAGACAGACGGGATGAGCAAGAAGAACAGCATACATAGACATAGAGTTCAAGATACCCCAGTGGGAGTAACAGGAGTCATGTTACACCCCTATGTACAACAACCCCTACTGTACTATATAAAATACCCGCTAAGAGTCGAACAAGCGCTGTCTCCAGGTTCATAACCAACAGTAGTCAGAGAAGGCATGAATAGAGATAGAGAGGAAGAAGAAAAAAACAACACCATGTACAAACACGCCGACTCCAAGATAAACAAGACATATAAGTCATACACTGTCCAATCATGACAGGGCAGTCACGGTACGAATTAATAATACCCAATTCCTTCCAGGGACGTCCATGAACTCTCCAACCTGACAGCTTCATCATCCTAAGCTGCTGCTGCAACAGCTTGGCCGACTTGTCCCTGTCCGGCTGCTGTTCCGGCGGCTGATGGGGAGTCCTGACTTTGGCGTTGGCTGCCATCGGTAATGTTAGGAGATGGCACCGACGGGAACAGAATCTCTTTCTTCCCGTTGGCTTTGTAATGGAGGACAATATCATTACCACCCTTCCAGACGTGTGCGCGAAGGGTTGCGAGACTCATGGTGTTTGGCAAGAGCTAGGTGGTTTTGGTTCATGTCAGCACAAGCGCCACCCAGTTTCGCAGTAGGAATTCAGATCTCACCTGTTCATTGCAGTACAGCTCCAAGTACTCCTCGGGCTTCATCGCGTCTGGTTCCGGATTCTCCGGGTCAGCAGGCGGATCAATCCTCTCTGCCACGTACGCCAGTATCTTCTTCACCCTTAGCATCCTATTCGCGTTCAGGCGATTGTTCCCGTCCGCCACCGTGAGGGCCGGTAACGTATCCTGCCACGGGTACAGCACAAACGACACCTTGACAGGGTCTTTGGGTGGAATGACGTTCAGCAACAAAACCTCGCCGAGCCACTGGGGGCCCTTTTGCTCGATGATGTCCACGTCGGCGCCCACAGACTCCACGGTTCCCCGATACAGCTCGGCTGAGCCGCCTGACGTCTCCTCCTGGATGATCACCTTGGTGCCCTTGGGCAATTTAAGCACCGGCGTGTCGTTGGGTAGGCTGGGGCAGATGCGTGTTTCGACCACCGTGTCGGGATTTTCGATTAGCTGCTTCTCGTACTCGTTGTGAATCTTCTGGATAACACCGTGGAAGCTATCGGCGAATTCCTTCTCGTGGTTTGAAGAGGATTCGGACTCCTCGGCCTTCTCGTCTACTACGACTGGCTTATCGGCAACGGCATTGGAAGCTGAGCGACCGAGCTTTTTGCCGCCAAAGGACATGTTCATCCGGAACTTCTTTCCAAACGGCGTGCTGGGGCTCTTAACTTCCTTGTCCTTATCCTTCTCCTTGTCTTTCTCTTTTCCGTTCTCGGTTGACGTCTTTCCGGTCTTATCTTCTGACGCTCGAGACTCTGCAACCGGCGCCGGAGTTTGTGCTGTCTTGTTTGCGTCTGCGTCTGGTGCATTGATGGCGTCTGAAAAGTAGTCGAGTCGTTCTGCAGATGGCCTATTCGAAAGTTGCGACGAAAACCTGTCGAGGGGACTGAATGGCGTTCCAAAGTCCGCTCTTGGTCCCATGGGCGAGGCTGGAGTAGCGAGTCCGATTGCGAACCCTGGAGTCACAGGAGGGAACCGGAAGCCGTTTGCCCGCGGCGTCGTAACCTGCGAGTCAATGCCACCCGGCGGAGGAGGGATTATTATCGATAGTGCGGGATTCACCCTTCCGACGGCTGCCCGTTGTTGTGATACTTCGTTCAACTTGTGTCTGTGTGCCTCGTCGCGTCGTATCTCTTCATCTATCAGGTTTGCAAAGAGATACCGCAGGATCCACTTTCCAAGATTTACTGTGAAGGGTTAGCACGATCCAGCGTGACAATAGTCGGTGATGAAGCATACTCCTCTGGTCTTCCCGAAACTCCACGGGCTCCTCGAGCGTGAGCTCATCGGCATACGCCTCAGCGTCAAAGCAGTTGAATGGCTCTAGGACCACTGTCAAGTTGCCCGAGCTAATGTCTATTGAGCACCATGGAGCCACGGCCTCTAGGGTATTGACCTCGGGTTCTACATCCTCCAAATGCCTCTTTCCAAAACTCTTGATGGGTTTACACTAATCGAGACAAGACAGTCAGCAAAAGTCACGTTCACATTCACAATCACAAACTTCGGGAAACTACGAGGTCTCACTTTGATCAAATCCCACAACACTACATCCCCAGCCGTGTCCACTGTTAGGACCCGCCGCCTGTCATTCAGAAGACGGTGCTTAACCAGGCCAAACTGGCCCTCAATCGTTTCTTCCGGCAGATGGTGTATCGGCTCGACTACGCTTACCGCGGGGTCTGTTATCACTTCAGATCCTTTTCGTGTATGTGTTGCAACCGATTCTGCCCCATCTCGACTGGGAGCAAGCGGGAAAGAAGCCGTGTTCGAGATGCGCAAAATGGACTTGGCCGGAATCTCCCGCTTGGGGGTAGGTGACCCTGTTGGCATAGGGGGTCCAGACTGGAAAGTACTTTCCCTGCTCCTCGTCGACACAACGGAGGCCCTCTGAGGCCGGAACCCCCCTGGGAGCTGAATGTCAGCGGTTGTGTCGACGCTCTGCCAACGGTTGATCGATGACCGTGACGTCGCCGTCCACACAGAGTTTCCACAAGCGACAACCTTGCTCACGCCATCATGCTCCTGTGCGACGGCCAAGGACAGGCCATCGTCCAAATCACCCAAGGTGCCTCGCACATCGGTTTTGACCACCAAGCCCGACCGATCACTGCTGTAAAAGACACCGAGTTCAGGGTCTTCGGCAAACAGAGACCATACGCTGTCATTGTGCATAGTGAGAGTGTGCATACACCTGCCTGCAGTGACGCTCCAAACCTTGACCGTCTGGTCGGAACTAGCCGTCATGACCATGTCGCCCGAAGAGTTGACCAGAATGGCCCGGATGTTGTCGGTATGACCGACGAATTTGGTGATGCGCTTGCCCGTCTTGGGATCCCATAGGCGAACCACGCTCTCGGGACCACCGCTGGCGAGGATGGAGTGGTTGACGGCCAAGGCATAAACGCTACCCTTCTCTCGCACCTCCTCGCCACTGACATCTATCTCTAGTCGCTTGCCGGCGCCTGACAAATCCCAGAGATATATTTTACGGTCGAGGCCACCCGAGGCTACCCAGTTGGTGGACTGTGACGGTGTCGCAACGCACTTGACGTAATCGGCGTGCTGGCCAATGGTGGCTGGTTCAGTGGCGTCGCTTCCGTGGGGTCGCCATACTTTGACAAGGAGATCGGATGAGGCAGACACCACGGCGGAATGTTGTTGGGCTAAAGCGAGATCGTTGATCCAGTGTGTATGCGCTTGTGTTTGGGAACGGAATCTGGTCGTCTGCTTGGGCCTGGCATTGGCGCGCGAGGACGAGGTATCGACAACGGCGGAGTGGGAGGAAATCGGGGCAATGCAGTCGGGAGGGACGTCCCAAGCGCATACTGTGCCGTCACGGCCGCCGGAGTAGCTGTGTCGTGTCAATTGAATCAGTACATGGACGGGATTCGATCGATAATCGGTGGGGACACGAGGATGAGGGTATATGCTCACAGAATAGCATTGTCGCGATCGACGGCGAGACCGTTCACGCCGAGCCGATGGCCACCAGGTGAGGAGTTTGGGAGCTCGAGAACTGCAGTAAAGTACGAGTGTGATTAGCCATGCGCCCTGTGTTGCGCCCGAACGGAAATGAAGACGAAAAGCGACGAACCATAGCTTATTCTTTGGCGAGCCTTTTTGGCCATGGCGTAGATTAAAGGACCGGGCGAGCAATCATGCGCAATTGTTTTGTTTTTGTACGTCTGCTATGACGGATGGGAGCTGAGCAGTGGGGACCGGGGATGGTCGGGTGAGCGCTGCGGGTTCCTGGGGTTCAACGGCCACACGCGCGATGTCCAGTGTGAAGAAGTTCCGTTCTCTTGGCGTATCCTGGGAGTAGGTATCTGACTGGTTGACGAGGTCGCTCCGAGCAATAGTAGCAAATTCTATAAAGGGACGGTACCTGCGTGTCGAGGTATAAGATGACGTATATGGCTTGACGCGAGTAAGAGTGGACGAACGAGGGTGTATAAGACGTCGAGGTCGTTCAGCTGCCGCGATGGGGTGTTGAGCTGTTATGGGTGGATTGAATGGGCGGGCGGCTTAGTAGATTATGTGTGCACTGCCCCGTGATGGGTGGATAAATGCAAGGCAGATTTCACTTGTAGAAGGCGCGAAGAGGGGGAGGTGGTATTAGGGAAAAGAACAATTTAGAAAAAAAAAAAAAAGAAGAACGAAAGCAACAAGTCGAACTGAGGAAATTGTAGGGAAGGGATGGGAGCAAGAGTTGGAAATCTAATGGAAGTCGAATGTCGGATGGTACCACCTACATGTACCTAGAATAGACGGCAGTATCTACAGTGTAAGTTGGGAAATACCTGCGATTCGCCGAGTGTCGAGCCCAGGCTGATGACAACTCCCCGGCTAGAAAAGAATGGGACGGGGATACAGGCACTTTGGACAAGACGTCTTGGCATTCTGGATAGAGTCGTTGTTGTTTTTATTCCAAAGAAGCCTCAATAGTAAAGTCTTCAGCTGGGGATTTTCCCACCTAAATGCTATGCTACCTACCTGTCGTGTACCCAAATCTGGTCACATTCGACGCCGGGCACGTTGAAGTCTGAAAGTTGGTAATTGGTTGATAAACTTCCGAATGCTTTCTGTTCAATGGAAGACAAATGGAAGCTTCCAAAAGCTGGGGAATGCCCTGGGATGGACAGCAAAGAGATGTGTACTCCCTAATGAATGGTACTTTGAAGCTGACTCAAAAGGGGTTCAAGTGGCTCCTTTCTGAAGTATCTTTGCAATGATTGTACATCAACGACACTCACTACACTGTAACTTGAGCTGGGATAGGCGTCCAAGCGCTGTGGATGTCACCGTGCGGGTTATCAGCATAGATGACCGAGAGCTTGGGCCACATCACCAGTTAATTGTTAGTGCAGTTCTGTTTGGTGACGGACTGTCACGGCGTCGTCAAGCATTCTGACACTTCAACATCTCCACCCTCTCCCCGTTGTCACTTCACCACTCACATCCTTCATCCTCCTCCTCCAACCGCAAGGTGAGGTGAACGCACCACACTTGGACAGGCTATGGAATGGTCACGCCGCTACAGGTCTTCCACCGCAGCGCCCGGGCAATCAGCGCCCGCGAGTTCGAAGATGCTCTCCACTCAATATGCCGGCCCCGGTTTCCTCCGGCCTTCAGTCCCAGACATCGCCATATCGGCTGTGCCATAAGCGGAGGCGTGGATTCCATGGCATTGGCTTTCCTCTTCCACCGGCTTAAGCAAGAAAAAACTCTAAACGCCAGCGTTTCCCCCAACGAGCAGTTTCGCGTCGGCGACAACATTTTGGGCAAGGTCCGCGCCGTCATTGTCGACCATGGCTTGCGCGAGGGCAGCGACGAAGAGGCACAAAAGGTGGCACATGCCATCAAGACCAAGATTGGCGACATGGTTGACCCTACCATTGAGACCATCAACTGGGAGTCTGAACTCGGCCCCGGTGTAGACCCCAAGACTCACCCAAGCATTGAACCCTTGGCCCGCAAACTTCGCTATGCCGCCATTGCGGGCGTGTGCCTGCGTCACAACATTTGTTCCCTCTTCACAGGCCACCATGAAGATGACCAGTATGAAACCATTCTGATGCGGATGATCAGCGGCCGCGGCTACCGTGGTCTTCAGGGTATCCCGAACGCCGTAGACATTCCAGAGTGCTACGATATTCACAACGTCTACCAGAGTGGTTACTTGGATGACCAAGAGTCCACAAGCCCGTTTTGGACCAGGATGCCGACGGGCAAGCGGATGAAGAAGTACCTGAAGTACAGCCTGCGTGACCAGCTCGATCCGCAAACGCTCCAGTATGAAATTGCCTATGGCATGAGGAGTGATGGAAGCCAGTACTTCAACGAGTACCAGCGCACACACCGCAAATGGGGAGACTACCCTCCTGTCCCAGAGGTCGATGCCGAGGATGGTGGCATCATGATCTACCGCCCTCTGCTTGGCTTCGGCAAGGACAGGCTCATTGCCACGTGTGAGGAGAACGGCATACCATGGTTCGAAGATCACACCAATGCAGACCCAACTTTCACTCCCCGCAATGCCATCAGATACTTGGTCAAGCATCACCAACTCCCAAACGCCCTCCAAAAGCCTGCCATCTTGCAGCTTGCGGCACGATGCCGCGCCAGGGTTGCCGCCGAGGAAGCTGAAGCCGGTAGAGTTCTCGAGCGACTATATGTTCACGATCTCGCAACGACAGCTGGGACAGTAGAGGCCGAAATGCCTAGGTTCAGACTCCCAGGAGGCCCCAGGTTGTCTCGGAGGTCCTCTGTTTGGCGCAAGAGGCGTCTTGTCCACTATCGCACCATTGCGGCCATCGTCATACGGCGACTGCTCTCGTTGGTAACACCCAACCACAACCTCCCAACCCTTGCGGATCTCGATTACTCCGTCGCGTTACTCTTTCCAGAGCTGAGGCTTCCCGATGAAAAGGAGATCCCAACACTCCAAGGCGAACCCAAGGGCTACATGATCTCCGGCGTGCACCTGGACCCCCTTATCCAACCCAATGGTTCCGTCCGCTGGCGGCTCTCCCGAGCCCCTTACCAAGCCAAAACTCCCGCCCCAACCCTACGATTATCCCAAAGCGCCTTAGCCTCGCGTTTCCTCAAGGAACCCTCCGAGTGGGCCTGGGCAGGCTGGACAAAATGGAAGCTCTGGGACGGCCGCTACTGGATCCGGCTCCGTCACCGCGTGCCCTGTCCCGTGCGCGTCGCCCCCTTCGAAGCTGTCTACCAAAAAGACTTCCGCGAGGGTCTTCTTCTCGGCCAGAAGGTCAAGCACAAGGAACTGCTCGCCAGCATGCTGAAAGCCTACGCCCCCGGCCGCATCCGGTACACCCTGCCGGCCGTGTACGCGGAGACCGATCTCTCTGGATTCATTCAGGGGAACGAATCTTACTGGCCTCAACCGCCCGAGCATTTGCGTCGGGCCGCGGCTGGTATCGCTGAGGATGACCACAGCACTCCCACCCCGGAAACAGTAACCACCAAACAACTCCAGAAACACCTGACCAAAGAACAGATACACGAACTATTGTGGTTCTACAAAGAATGGGAGGATGAACAAGCTGCAAGCTTCAGAGATTATGACGAAGTCTGGGAAGAGAGTCGGTATCTAAGCAACCCTTCCACCACTTCTCCTCAAAGCCATAAAAATCAGAGAAAGCTCCTCGCCCTTCCCACCCTGGGCCTCTCGCTCCCGGGTATCTACGACTGGGTACAGTGTGAGGTGCGGTATCGCAAGATTGATGGAGACTTGTTGCGGCGCGGCACTTCGTGGCAGCGGTTCAAGTTTTGGCGGACGCGGGATGCGGGGTTTAGCCTAAGGAGGCGGGAGACTTTGTTGGAGAGAAGGGAGTGGTTGGGCTTGAAGAGGAGGGAGATGGTAGGAGAGGTGCCGGTTAGTGTTGCCGATGCTTTTAGGAGTGATTAAGCAGGGAAGACATGTGTGGAGGTAGGAAGATGTGTGACACTTGGCTGTATGTTATGTATTCGTCTTGTGCATATGATGGTTGTAGAATCACAATACCCTCACTGTTAGAGAACTACGTAGAGGAGATTTTCCAACGGACCAAGATACTCAGACCAAACGCCACCTTCCTGGCAGCAACGCCAGTTTTCGCCCATTATTTATCCATTTCGTCCCCATTTTCCCTCTTTCTTACTTCTCTCGTCACTCCCGTCACTATTTCCTTTGTTATGCTGTCTTGACTTCATACAACCCAAACAAAGCCAAGAGGGGTAAGACAAGCCAGCCTACACTGACGTCGCCGAAACTTCCAACGCCGGCAAGGACTCGATGAAAAGGTCTTTTAGTTGGCAAACAGGGAGCCGAGCCACTACAATCAGGCAACTTTGATCAATCAAAGAAAAGTGGAGTATCTCAGTCAGGGTCAGTTGGTGGTTCTGTCGGTGGAGGAGACGAGATGGGAGATGGTCATGCGGCCGATGCCATTGACATGCCATGCCATGCCATGCTATGCCATGCATGCAATATAATACCCTTACCACGTGCACACCCGAACGGCCGCCGGCATCAGGAAGGCTGGGGATTGCATAAGGTTCGGAAATATGAGCTTATTGCACACGAGTATTGAACAAGTACACACACAAATTGTACACACACACACACCTTACTCTTTCAACCCGAAATCCCTCTCCAAATCCGCCCACCTCCCACTCCGCATCGGATCCAGCTTCTTCAAGTTTCCCAACCAGCCCTTCAGGTCCTTCTCTTCCTGCTCATTCGGCTTTCTCCCCTGCAGCTGACAGAGATAAAGGGTATAGTCGAACAAGGCCTCATAAATCAACTTGGCGTCGTCATAATCTTCCAACAGCTCCTGGATGCTCTCGATTTCGCGGCGCAGGTACGTGACGCGCTCCTCTTGCGTGAAGGCGGGGGCGATGGTCGGGTGCTCGACGGAGTTGACTAGGTTCAGCATGAGGAATTGGTGGTAGTACCAAAGGGATTGGTCGTCGGGGCCGACATTGATTGCTTCTCCTATTTTGTTGAGTTCTAGTATACGGACGTGGTTAGTTCTTATCCGACCGGTTTTTCCCATTTGGCTAACATAGTGACGGGAGGGGGTGGGAAAACTGACCTTCTTCAAAGAAAGCCTTCCGCGCCTCATCATTTGCGTTTCTCTCGTCCAGCAACCGCGGGATGAGTTTGCTTCGCGAGTCCCAGGCCGAAAAGTTGGAGAGGTTCTGTGATATCTTCTTGGTCGTGAACTCAAACTCTGACTCGACAAGACTCTTGCCTTCCAACTCTGGACTCTCCAGCTGCTCAACCACGTGCCGCCTGTATCCCCAGGCGTGAAAGTTGCGCTGGTCTCGCAGGAGCATCTTGGAGGTCAGACCCAGTTCTTCCTCCCAAATGTTTCGCGCCACAGGGACCGGCAGTCTTTCAATCACCTGCTTGAGGATCCACAGCCGGTAGCTCCAAATCCAGTAGCATTTTGGCGATTCGAGGAGGAGTGGAATGGTAAAGTGTAGTTCCTTCTGGAGTATTTGTTGGTCGTTTTGCTGATCCTGCTGTCGCGTCTGCTGCTTCTGTTCCTCGTCCTCCTCAGCTGTTGTACCACTCTTCCCAGTTGTCTGGGACTCGGGGGCGGGCGGGATCTCGGTCGACAAAGAGGAGGAGAAGTCGGCGGAAGAGGTTGTGGTAGTGGCGGTCGGAGAAGAAGTCGGCAACACCTTCGAGGGCGAGGAGCCAGGCGAGGGTTTGGACAATAATCCAGAGATTAGGCAGCGCCTGCGGACGTTCCATACTGTGTAGTACTCGGGGTTGAGGCGCAGGAGCTTGGAGGTGAGGGCGAAGACGTCGGGGGAGTAGTCGTTCTTTGCGGCGTGATGGCGCACCTGGTCCTCAAGAGCGCGGTAGTCCTTGATGCGCTCGAGGTCCTTCTGGCGCTGCTCTTCGGTGCGCGTTCTCGAGGTGCGGGCTATGCCGTGGTTCGATCCGCCTTGCTGGGATGCGTCTCCCCATCAGTCAACAGCCTGCCAAAGTACCTAGCGTCTAGACTCGAGTCCGGTTGTGTCTTACATCGGCCATGATACTGCTATCAACTGTCAACGGATTGATTCAGGGGCTAGGTTGGATGGGAAATCGGGGCTTGCTTCAAAGGGACATACATGTTCCGTAGCCTTTGATGAGGTGACGTCGGAGAGGATGGGACGGGGCAGGCAACTGCTATCAGCGCGCTATACCTACTATGGTGTAGCGTCATATGGCAATGCCGCTGGTTACCGGGAAAGCCCTGGTCTGTGTAAAGGCTTGGCGAAACAGCTCCAGAGCGAGTGGGGCTTATTGGGCTTATCGGGCTTATCGTGGATGTCTTTACAATAACATCATGCAGGAACGAACTTCCACACCCAATCCTCCATTCCTCTTTCCATCTTTCAACTCTTTGATTCTGTGTTGTGTCTGAGTGGCCCTAGATGTGCCTGTGGTTCTTGCCAACACAACAACTACTTACGTCTACTACTACCGATTTTGGGCATCGTGCCTTCTTGATATGGGAGAATGGCCAACATCCTGCAATGGACTGCAGTCAAAATGTCCACTCCAACCTCGCCGGTCTCGGCATGGTATCGTTGGGAATCACCCGCCCTCTGCCTATTCAGAGTTGCTCTTTCCTATTGTGCAGACTTGGGATGACAGACTCCGTCTTCGTTCCAACTGACCCGATCTTGCCTGCCTGTTTGACCTGTTACTGCTGATTGTTCAGTCATCTCATGAGTTCCCTGTGCCTGACTGACTTCCTGACTGCCAGCCAGCAAACTTCACTTCTTCCACTTGAACCTTCGAGATTGTCATGACAAACGAAACTGAACTTACTACTTCATCACGACCTGCTTCATATCCGGGGGCGTTCTTGCACTCACTGCACACACAAACACTCACTTCACTAGGACATTGCGCTTCATCAATCAGTTGAAATGGCCGGCGTGGACGTCTAGGTGACGCTTTCTCAGTTTCGACATCAGTTTTCCCTCACAGAAAACTGCTGACCTCAACCTCATCGTTAACCCCCCAAAAACGCCTCCTCGACTCCATCTTCTTTTCCTCCTGCTTCTTCCTAGGAACACGCACCCGGAATTATTACTACGCTTCCACCACCATAGCAGCAGCACTACTAACAATACCAGCATCTGAATACGGTTACTAACCTCGGACGGCGAATCGAGGATCGTTCGAGCACACCGACGACAAGTATTGCTTCTCGTCCAGGTTCTCGCACACAGCTCGACGTCTTTGTCGCTCCACACGCCCTTCGTTACCAGCAGATTCTCCCGGTTCTTATCATCACCATCTATCACTTCATTCAGCCGACTTCACCAAACCATCGCATCACTCCAGCTTCGACAACCTGTGTGGTCTCGAGCTTGATGGGACCAGCTCACTAAACATTCTTTTTCCAGCTTATCTTTTTCTCACTTGAGGTCTGCTACTCGTGCTATCATCAGTACCTCGGTATATATCGGCTGTATCTTCGCTATGGGCAACGACAACAGCAATCGTGGCTCTCGAGCCTTCGTTCCCGGGCTCACAGGCACAATGACATTTCACACGCCTTTTCCCCTGCTCCAAGAAGCCCAACGTCAATATCACGTCTGTGGCTCACCTTATGAGTCCCCTCACAGCTCCTCCGACTCTGGCTACGGCTCGGCTCCCCCAACTCCAATCACACCCCACAAGAAGAGGACTCTCATCGAGGCCGACTACCTTTGGAGACTGGGCGATAGGAATCTCTCGGATCAAGAAAACTTCTCCGAGTCTGACGATAAGAACACATCAGATCAGGAATACAAGCTAGAAGCCTACAATGACAGGGAAAGACGTCCTGGTGCACCCGGCACAGAAGCAGTAGACATCGAGTGTCCTGACGACGAAAGCCCTCGGAAGCGCCATAAGCCCGCGACATTACCCAGGAGCTCAGCTCGCTCTCATTCACCTCTTCTGTCCTTCTTTACTTCCGACTCCGGCTCCAAGATCCCGCGGGGCTTTAAGACCAGCCTAAGCCGCGGTGGAAACAGTTCGACCCGCATTCCTGACCGCTTCATCCCCTCAAGAACACTCTCATCAAACACTGTCGAAAGGTTTCGCACCAGCAAGTCGCCACACGAGTTGACCACACCTGAGAAACTTCTTCGTCACAATTCAGCCACTGAGGATGCATTTTCTAGTCATCGAAGAGTTGTGGCGACCAACACCTTCGATATTGGACCGCGATCCCGCTCAAATAGAGCAGCAAGTCGGAACAGAGGTAGGACTATCCGTGACCATATGTCTTGCAGAAATGCTAACTCGATTGCTCAGTAGGCAGCGTTCTCGGCCCTGTCAATACCAACGCAAGTTACCGCCAAGATAGGCAATTCAGCCTTGGCTCAATATGGGCCGTTGGTGGTCTCGCCCCGCCCGCAGAGACAGCAGTTAACAACGGCCGTGGCCATTTGATGAGGAGTGGTACAAACGCCAGGCTCTTTCGGACCTCATTCCCGACCATCAAACCAAAAGCCGAGGAAGAACTTGAGAAACACGAAGCCCGACTGGCAACTGCCTTGGGTCTTGATCGCGCGGCCCGAGTTCTGGACGTCAACATCATTCCCCACCAAAACGAAAGCAAAGAGAAAAGGTCTAACAAACCACACACACAATGGAACGGAACAGAATGGGTCAAAGAAGGATCGTCTCCAAGTGAGTATTACAAATTAATGCAAAGACAGGACACATCAGCTAACTCGAGTTTAGAGCAGCAGAAAAAGAAACAAGAGAACAGATCATTGCCGACCGCTCCTTTCAAGTATGTGGTCCCGTCTGTTCATGTCTTTAGATCATGCTAACATGCTGTAGGGTTCTCGATGCCCCCAACTTACGAGACGATTTTTACTGCTCAATCCTATCCTATTCCGCCACTTGTCGGACTCTAGCTGTCGGCCTGGGTGATCTTCTTTACGGCTGGTCGGAGTCCCGCGGAGTTCGTCTGCTCAATGCTGGAACCCAGGACGACTGCCATTTAACCAGTGTTGCTTTTTCTTCGGCAGATGGCCACAAAGCTATTTTGGCCTACGGTCGGTCTAACAAAACTTTAGGACTGATGTCTTTGCTCGACGACGCAGATCCCGCAACCTCGCGTGCTGCCCCAATTCCGCGTTTTGAGGTTCTTCATCCTTCACCTATTGCTTGCTTGAGTTGGAAACCATCATGCACCATGCGGCCCTCAGGCTGTCCCTCAACACCCGGCGTGCTCGTTGCCACTGAGGATTTGCTTGTGGGAGATGAGGCAGGTCGCGTTTGGTACTATTCTGTTGAGTGGCCGGACAGGTGGGAAGTTGAGCGTCATAACTGGCAAGGACAGCTGACGCTGCTGGCCCGCATCGACGTACACTCTCAACAGATTTGCGGCTTATCCTGGTCACCCAACGGCGATCGCTTTGCTACAGGAGGAAATGACAACCTGTGTTGTCTGTTCGAAACGCAAAAGGTTCTAGACATGAACTACGCACGCCGTAACATGGGACGCGTACGGCACACTGAAGTATCGCAGCACTCTCATACGCAAGGAGATTCAGAGAGTTCGTCAGCAACAGAGATCGCCACAGAGATCCGTACAACTCCCAGGCCCGCCAGCGTGATTCCAGTCCTCAAGCCAGGAGACGAACGGTACAGGTGGCTGCATAGAGCTGCAGTCAAAGCAATTGCATTTTGTCCGTGGCAGGAGGGATTGGTGGCAACTGGAGGCGGATCAAACGATAAGTGCATTCATTTCTTTCATACGACTTCTGGCGCCGCCCTTGCAACTATATCTGTGGCTGCGCAAGTCACAAGTCTGATCTGGTCCACGACCCGACGGGAGATTGCCGCCACCTTTGGTTACGCTCAACCGGAACACTCGGTGCGGATTGCTGTATTCTCTTGGCCCGACTGCCGCCAAGTTGCTGCTATTCCCTGGGCTGGGGAGCACCGAGCTCTCTATGCAATTCCTTATCCCAGCGGACCTAATGATGCTCGCAAATCGGGGAACAGCGGAGGTAGGGCGCGAGGCTCCAACCGCACCGCGATGGAAGGCTGCATTATGGTTGCATCGAGCGATAAGAGCGTCAAGTTTCACGAGGTATGGACGGCGGACAAGAAAGCCACAACCGGAGGGGTGGGCATGCTTGGTGGCAGTGATATCTTGGAGAGCTTGGAAGGCATCGATAGAGAAGGTGACGTGATCCGGTGATAAGCAAACGAAACTGCCGGACGTCACGAAAATGGATGAGGTGCAAGGAGGTTGAAGTGATAAGCTACGAACACAAAGGTTAGGAATGGGGAAAAGGATTTGAAGGGGATCATGAGAATGAAGCCAGCATGAGGACGCTTTGAGAACCGCCCTGATATTACGATACCCTCCAAAAAGCTAACGGTATAGTGGGTTCGTGCTGGTGGTGGAAATGTGGGTAGGTAGGTAGAAGCACGTAGTATGCAAGCTCTGAGTGGGAAAAGGATGGGTCAGATTGAGCAGTATTGAAAACAGTACATACACAGCAAGCAGTAAATTGACGTTTATTTCCAAGCCCGCGGGCCCGACGCTGGTGTTTTTCAGGGTGCATTGCTAACTCACATTCAGAACTCCCAACTCTGATGTGTCGCTTGCGAGCTTCACTGAACACGAACCATATCCCAGGACCAATTTTCCATTTCATCCCGCCCGGTCGGCAAACTGATTCCAACGTGGTTGTCTAGTTGTGCGTCTTTAAAGTTCAGTTTTCCTGCCTCCGGAGAAAGAGCCCTCCCCATGGAGACCACGAGCATGGTGACCATCCTGTTTCCGAAGCCCCCAAAAGCCGGGCATTTGTGGGAGCCCAGAGAGAAAGGGAAGTAGGCTTTTTCCTGGAGAGGTGTGAGATTGTCAAACCGCTCTGGTCGGAACTCAAGAGCGTCACGACCCCAAACATTGAAGTCCCGATGGCATGCCTGAACGTCTGCTGATTTTAGAGGTCCAGGGCCAGTGGCGGCACGATAGATGCTGTTGTTGGACGGATATAGACGAAGACCCTCCTGGAACGTAGGCAAGTGTTAGTGACGAACTCCTAATCAAGTTTTGAGCTGGGGACGTACCATTGCTAATTTGAGTGCCTCTTTCTCCGTAGCAGCGTTTCCCAAACAAGATGGAATGTCTTTAACTCTCTTCTTCAAACTCCGCTTATCAAACTGCCTATAATACGCAGTGACGTAGGTAAGGAGGACAACCCGCCACAGTGTCTCGTATTGTGGCATTATCAACCCAAGTGCTTCACTTGGGTCGATATAGGTATCTTTTCCTGTACCGTTCTCTTCGGCGACTGACGTCTTCAGGTTGCCAAAGAGCATACCCAAATCATGGTTTAGAGAGTCAGACGTCTTTACCGCCCCGCCATCTTCCTTGCTCTTCAACCACTGCGCATTGATTTCATCAGTTATTCGCTTCACCAAGTTCTTATCAACCTTCTTGTCGTCCGCCCCAAACTGCGAAACCAAGACGACAACAAAGCAGAGACATCGGACACACTCGGCCAAGCCAATACCAGTCCTTCCATACCGCGCCTTCTCACGCTGGAGGAAATCCATGCAAACTCCATAAAGCTTCTGCCAATCAGCTCTGCTCTTGTTGATCGATGCACTCGCCAATTTGCGGAACTTCTTGTGGACAGAGACCGACGAACTGGTGAGCGACGTGTTGATCCCAAACGCCGCAACCAGACGGGAATTGGCTAGGGCGCGGAGACGAAGGCGGTCTTCCAACTCGACTTTAGGCCCGGCATATGAGAAGTCAATAATGGAACGGGCGTCATCGATGCGCTGGTTGGCTCGTGCTTGGGCTTCAGATATTTCGGAGGCGGAGTTTGAGTCGTGAATTGCCGGATCGGGAACAGTCAAGGGGTCGTAAGGGTCGAGAGGACCAATAAGGCGGGCGAGCTGGATGGTGTTGAAGATGGTTTGGGAGAAGATTTGTTTCAACAAGAGAGTTTGGTGGGAGAGGACATGGTGGAGCACGTAGGCTATGAGGAGGGAGAAAAGGGCAAGAAGGGCTATCAGCATTTTGGCTGTGTTTGTCGCTGAATGGGGGATCGAGAGGCTGTATGAATAGTATCTACTAGGAGAGGCCAAAGTGCTTGACTGGTAAAAATAAACTGGACATCCGAGAAGGGGATCGAGGTTGATATACCCATCCATCGCCTCATCTTTCACAACATTTCACCCTCTCTTTCCCTTCGGCCGTCTTCCATTCCGCGCCATGAAGAAACACAGTACGCGGTTCTCGACATACTCTCCGTTGCATGAGAAGGGTTACTTGCCGCTTGAGGCCCGGCCGTCCGTTTGATTCTGAGGCTGACCAGGAGACATCGTGGTCCTTTCATGCCCAACAACCATGTGTGGGGGAGATTTGGGAGCTTATCTCCATCCACATGAAGGCAGTCAACAAGTGCAGAGGCATGCCTCTGGGATCCCAGAAGCTGATTGCTCCGAGGATGATTATGGGCGAACAAACGGCCAGTGAGAGAGTGGTCGCCTATAAATCCTGTTCAATCATGAGGCACGCAAGTCTTGGCACGGGAGAGGCCTACTGCCAGCACACCAAACACTCTTGCATGTGCACTACTGGAAAGAAGAGTTCTACCTCCATTACTACTTGATTCGGGAAAAGAGAAGGCTGGCGTGTGTAACGGAAGTGTTTGCGGCTCAAACGAAGTTTCAATTCGACACTAAGAGTGTGTACATGGTAGTGCCGGCGTTCACGGCTTGAGATGTTGGGGTTAGTGTTTGTTTTGGCAGAGGAGGGCAAGTTGAAGCAGACAACTCCTGGACTCAAGAACAGCAAAATGACTGGGGAAAGCCAAGAACCTCTTTGGGGCTGGTTTTATTTACAGCATGTAAACCAGCCAGGGAAATTTTTGGGAAAAAAGAAGAAAACGTCGAGTGACATGATAAACCCAAGTGAGTTTGGGTGACGTTGGATTACTTTCATGACAAACAAAACAAAGCGCAATCTACTCCAGGACACTATCTCGGTTCGGTTTCTCTTCTTCGAGGCTCGGTCAGACACTGTTCACCCGCCTTACACTCACTATAAACTTGCAAGTGAGCAATCATAACAAGCTGAGGATGTGCGAGAAAAATAAAATAAATAAAAATAAGAGAAAAAAATGTGGACTTACAGCTACCGGGTTCGAACGCGTAGCGTACATGAGAGCCGGGGAGAACAGGAGGAATGAGGGGGGTCACACAAACGTGCCCGCTGCACCAACCTACCAGCTTGCCACGGAAGTCACCTCGGGAGAAGTGATACATATACCCTACGACAAGGGCTGGATATGCAGTTCAAGTCTAGATGCTATCGACAGAGATCTTCACATTTTTTTGATATCGTCGGCCTGATACATTCTTGGGTCCCTCGAATAGCCATATCAATCACTCCCTCCTCCGCTCAACCTCCTCCTGATGGTCAATCAATTTGAACACCACTGCTCTTTCCCAAGCGTCTTGCATTTCCACAACGCGACGGTCTACTCTCACCACACATATCCAAACATACCTGCCAATCACATGTGTAATGGCGGTCAAGGTCAATACATTCCTTGGTTCAACTAAGTTCTTGTCATCACTAGAATGGTTTCATCCCAACACCATCTAACCCAGCACCACCCCTTACGTGGGTTTCCCCCTCGAAATCCTCAACTTCCTCACCTCTTAGGATGGTACCTCACGAACAACTCCACCAGCCCCAAGTCCTCTATCGTCACTCCCTCCTCCACCACCAAAATATTAAACCGCCAAAAGATGTTGCCCATAGTTGAGAGCAGCTCCGCCGTCGCCAGCGCCTGGCCCGAGCAATTTTCACTTCCCTTGCCACAGGGTACCATGCAACCGGTCCTACAAACGAATTCTTTCTTTGTTTTCTGGGGTACCCGTACGAGATATCTATCGCTCTGGGTCAGAGTCAAATACTGCTGGGTCTCCTCCTCCCGCACGAAAATAACCGGGTGGCACGGGGCTACAGTATATTAGCCAGGTGGACACGGACAATAAGGCTCTTTGGGAGGAGGTGGCTTAGTCTGGGCCGATTTGATACTAGTTTTGGGTTTGGGTTGTGAAGGGGAGTGTCATTTGGAGAGGCCATGGGGGTAGTGGTGGAAGGGAAGCTGTCATGGTTAAATCCAGGGAAGTGGCGCAGCAGAGGCTGTTCAGGGGTAAAAGTCGATGATACCTCAATGCCTCCTTAATAGTACCCGTCAAATACGGCAAGTTCTCTTGCTCACCTCCAAAAAAAGGCATCCATTAACTCCTCCCTAAGCTTTGCGTCAATCTCCGGGCTATTGACAACTTCAAATATAGCCCTCCTGATCGTCGACCCGGTTGTACCAACCCCCGTCCCTGACACTTTCACCGCGTCCGAAAAGACAACGACGTCGGACAACTGCGTCCCAAACTGCCTTTCTTGATCATCATTATCGACCAGAGGCTCTAGATCAAGCAACTCATGACAAATCGTCCTCCTCTTCTTTTTTGGAGACACAAGATCTGCGTTCTTCCTCACTCAGGGAGAAGAGAGTTTAGAGGGAAAGTGACTGATATCTTTCAGAAAGCCAGCATGAGCTTATAGGTATCAGCACAATTAACAAACTTACATTCCTTTGACTTTCCACTTTGGTCCATATCCCCCGGGATTCGAGAAAGGCTTGGCCTAAGGGCCTCCATTGCGCACTACTAATCCACAAGCCCGCCATACATTAAGTAAGGCTGCTGGAGGTAATCTGGCAAAAACCGGAGAATAACGTTATCACAGGTAGGGGGGTTGGGGTTTCATGGTTTGGATCTCCTGAGGTCTCTTCTGGTGATGGCGTCGACGGTGACTTCATTCTGCGCACTGCAGTTCGCATGCAAAAGGAAGAATGGAGTACATGCTCCCACATGGACGGCATCACTCAGAACGTTATCAACCATCACGTCACTCCTGCAACCCGCAGCAGCCAATACTTGACTGGGAAATTCAGGTTTTCAGAGTTTCACATCTGAGCGAGGGACGAGGAAGATAGCGGGCGATTAAGCGCAAGCAAGATAAAACATTATTACCTTTGTGGCGGGATGACAGACAGTATTACAACCAAAGCGAGTAATCCATTATGTCTAAAAGCAGAGAGAAACTGCATTCCCTCAAAGGTGCCTGGAGTTGTTCGATAGGGGGATAACTCTTGTCAGATTTCCACAATTGCTCTCTTGAGGCTTACTTTGATTTAAATCATTCAGTAACAGGGATTGTAGTATAGTGGTCAGTACTTCTCGTTGTGGTTCTTCACAGCGATCCGAGAGGACCCAGGTTCGATTCCTGGCAATCCCACTTTTTTGGTGCCACCTGGACCATCATGACTTTTCTACTGGTGTTTTGAAATCGAGGTCTCTTGGTGTTCTTTTTTTCAGCGCGTTCTTATGGTATGCAAGATGTGCCTCGTGGCTCGATATAACTAGTCAGACGTTGATACGTAACGGCAGAAGACTTGTTTATGTCGATGCAGTGGTTGAGCATGGGAACTGAACTTCAAGCTTGTTTTCGCAACTTCGCACATACGAACAATATCTTTTGCTCAACACTGACTTTCAACCATTTCGGCCACCCAGTTCCCGTTACTGTCAGCTTAAAAATGTTATATTACCTATTATCTACAGAGCTAGGAATGCAAAGAGCGGATTTGTACGCTGGGTCTCAAGAAGGTGTCGAAATCATCATTGACCTTAACACCCAGTGTCAGCCAAATTTGACAAGAAAATACATTGACAAAAAAGGTTTGAAAAACGAAGAAAAAAATGAAACACCACCACCGATGCTCGGTGACGATGGGAAATTCTGACAAGAGTGGGATTCGAACCCACGCCCTTTCGGACCACGGAACTCGGAGAGGAGATTAAGGGTTAACCTTAACGTGGCGCCTTAGACCGCTCGGCCATCTTGCCTTGATGAAGGAATTAGAGGAGTTATTGACATTAAGGACCAACATCACAGCATAGCACATGGAAAGATGATGCGCCGCCTAGGGTTGCAGCTCGGGTTTAATCCGTCTAGGACGTGTGGCTCAGTTGATGAATGATTGCTGAGTGCAAGATGTTTATGGTTGATTGCAGTTTCTGGTCCGGCGGGAGGATGTAGGCTTTTGTAGACTGGCAATATACTCGATTCCTTAATTGTTCGAAGGTGGTGACATGAAGATATACCTATCGGTTTCCGACTGCAATGAACACTACTCTAAGACAGTGTTAGTAATAACCCGCCACTTCACAAAGAGAAAACCAAAACGAAAAAAAGACACAGAAAAGCTAAACCGGACATCTTTGAATGAAAGCCATGCCAAAACACCAAAAAAAATCCCTCAGGCATGGCGGACTGGAGGGCGCCAAAAACATGGGATTGCCAGGAATCGAACCTGGGTCCTCTCGGATCGCTGTGAGGAACCACAACGAGAAGTACTGACCACTATACTACAATCCCCTTTGTTGAATCCGTTGGCCTGAAGCAGTGACTATGAGCGAACGAGTGGAAGATGGCGAGTATGACATGGGTACTACCGGACAATCCCTGTAGGTAGGGCTACTGTTTCCAAAACCGGTATCGTAGTATAGAGTCCAGGTCGTTCCATGAGTAAACTAAGTTGCAAGTTCGAGGAGGATTGAGTCGTTGTTGGGAGGCGGCCGACATGACAAGGTGTCGTCTCTTTGCCATAGTTCTAGACCGTCTATGCCTCCTTTAGAGTCGGGCGTCGGCGATAAATTAGGCAGTCCGGTGTAAGTGAGCAGCCCTGTTGTGACAAAGTCATTCCGATTCAAACACAAACACGTGTCGACCCCGTGGTGTGTGTATGTTAATTCGAATTCGAGAAAGATTGAATGACCATCCTGTACCACAAAGCGCTTGCTGTATAAGCGACCGTTGTACATGATGCGATGCCTCACGCCAATGTGAAATTCAAATACCCATGATTGTACCCAGTCCAACAAACACAAGTTCAAGGAAAAGGATGAGAATGTGAATGAGAGGTCCTCCAAAGCCTGCCGTAGATGTTCTTCTCATGTTGGCCTGTTGAGGAAACACTTGCCTGACAAACTTGTAATAATGTCTGTCCACCGAAGCAAATGTGTCTTGGGGCATTTCCATTTAGACTCGCCCCATACACTCACTTGAGTATAATAATCAGAAGCACCAAAATGATGATCAGTGCCAGGATGATGCCCATCTGCTTTCCCTCTCCGCTGTTGTTTGCTGCCCTCGCAAAACGTCCCACCCGATCTCTTGCTCGATCCAAGGCATTTTGATGTCTATCCACCGCCCGTTCGCTCTCATCCAGCATCGTGACCTGGTTGTCCAACTCATCGCCAATTTGCATACTCAGCTCGCGTTGCCGTGAGATGCTAGCTCCTAGAGCGTCAAGTTGGGCGTCCTGCTCTTCCAGAATCCGCTGATGATAGGCGTGTATCTGAGTGTTGTCCATATCTTGCCCATCGATGGTGTCGCGATAGCCAGCTGAGTCGTCATCCAAGACGGGGTCATCGCGGTATGGAAATAGCTGGGAGCGAGCAGACTTGTTGGCGGTAGAGGCTTGGGCTTCGAGGTCACTGTTGGGTGACGAGAAACGGACAGTCTTGGAGGCACGACGTTGTATGGGCGGGGGAGTCGTCGTGGACGCGGCTATGGGTTTCGAGGATTGGGCATGGGCAAAGTCTTGGGCGAGAGAAGGGTCGTTGGGTTGGGTGAGTGTTGAGGTGGTAGCAGGCGAAGCGTAGCCGTGGAATTGGGATGTGAGGTCGTCAAACTGTTTTTGGAGCGACGAGAGCGTATCGTTCAGCGTGGAGGCCTTTCTGAATGGGTGTGTTCATTTTAGCGACTACCATTGTCAAGAAGTAGAAGAGGACCGAGCATACGCTTCGTCGCCGGCTTCATGGAGACGCTGATGCTCGGCTCGGAGAGATTCAAGACCCTCACGAAACTGGTCAAGTGATCGCGAAATGTGGCCATCTTGGGTGTCGCTCGACAGCTTCAACGTCTTTGCTCTTTGCCGTTCAAGAAGCGACAGCTTGATGTGGTCAGCGAGAAGGAGGAGGGCATTGGGATTCGACATGATGATTGTTGGCGGTGACTTGTTTGCGGGCTTCGAGACTCCGAGGTTACGCTAAGTAGAGGTAGAGGTATCTATCTTATCGTGAATTAGACGACCGAGGTGTTGTGGTAGGTCCCCGAAACAGCAAGCCGCCAATGCAATGAACAACAGGCACAGGGTATATGGAGGTCAAATGCAGAACAAAGGAACAGCTGAACGAAAGGACATGACCGTGATGTTGATGGATGGATGTCTTGTCAAGGAGTGAGGTGAGGTCAGTTGGTGGTTGAGGTAAAAGTTGGCGGTTCAGTTGTTGCAGGAACATCAGCGGGGGTTTCATAAGGCAGTTACAGGTTGCAGCAACAGCATGAGGAGCGCCCCATTACGCATCTGCCCGGGGGGGGTCAGGCCTATCGTAGTCTAGGCTCTCCTGCCAAGAAGAATGCCCATTGAGGATGGCCCGTGCACTGGGGAAGCAACACAGCAGCGAGTCAAAACATCCTCGCGTTTTTGTACTGTGTGTACTCCGTACAAAATAAAGCCTCCGGGCGTGACGCCAGCACCACCTTTCTTGTAGGCCGCTCACTTCCAATTGGTCCTCCTTCACTTCATCATCGAATCCATCCTCCAATACCCTTCTCGACATCACGTCCATGGCAGACTCGGGAGCCGGCGTAGTAGAGGTCGGAGCGCAACCCGAGGACCATGCTCTCGCGTCGGACGTGCCCGGCAATCCCAACACGGACACACACACCATCGCTTCTCCAGTGACGGGTGCGGAGACGGGCACCCCGGTGCCGTTAGCTGCTGTCCAGGGAGAGGGTGGAGATATCACCCAGGGCGGAAGAGGAGAGCTTCCTGCGGCCTTTCCCAAGAGACGCCGTGGCCGTCCTCCCGGTCGCCCGAATAGGACAGTCAAGGAGGATGATTACCAGGAGAACCCGCTGGTCAAGGCATGGAACGCGGCCAAGGAGGAGCAACCCCTGGCGGCTGTCGCCATCCGCGTTAAAGACGCCCTGACTGCAGACTCTCTTGTTCACGATACGCAACGGGCCATCTTCAACGACTGTCCCAGTCGCGAATACATCTACTTTGTCAACGGATGGATCACGGCCCGCCACATTGCCTCTCAGCGGCCCAGTTACGTCAACGGTCTGCTCATCCACTCACGCGGCACAGATGCCCCGGTGCAGTGCACCCAATGTGCTGATCGCCGCACCAAAAATGCCCTGGGTCCCTTCATAGTCTGTCGGATCTTGCCCGGGAGCTTCCATAACAGCTGTTCGAACTGCAAGTGGTTCGACAACACGTCAGCCTGTTCGCTGTATACGGGCCCTACCCCCAACCGGAAGCGCAAGGCCAGGGCCCTTTCTGCTGGACCGAATCCTGAGGAGAACACTACTACTACTACCAACGGGACTTCTGGTGTTGGTGCTGATCAGCAGAATGTTGCCCCAGACCAGACGGAGATGGCTCACCAGAATGCCCAGTATACGTCCTTGCAATTAGGCGTGAGGATGGCGGCCCCGGAGGCGGATATGGAGGGAACTGAGGACCTCCAGGGACTTGGCCACGAGCTACAAGACCATGACGCAGTGGAAGAGTCGCAGAGCGGTCAGCTATCAGCTGGGAATGATGATGACGATGATGATGATGAAGAGTAGGGATGAAAACGCCCCTATGTACAGGATACTTGTGGTAGCTAACAATCTGTTGTGTGAGCAGTAACTCTGTCGACGCTCAGCTTGCCGCCCAGCTTCTTCCCGAGATTCATGGACACAATGACCATCGGGACTAGATGCCCGGACAGAGCACCCACTGAGGCGAGAGACTGGGGGGATCGTGCTTCTCAATTCTTTATGAAACACCAATAGGGATATATCTGACTGGGTTTGGTTAATGGGTTGCTTCCCACTGGCGCTTTTCAACGTGCAGGAGTTTCTGTTGCAGGGTTTGCATTTCTTTCTTGTTTGTTTTCTGGTCTTATTTGTCTGTTCCAGTGATAGTTTGTAGTAGTGTATGCTTTGGGACGGACTTGGTAAGGGTATTGACTCATATCTGTACACAGTAGGACTCGGAAGTGGGAACACATTACGGGCATATTTCCAGACGGAACTAACAACTCAGGTCAGCG
Source organism: Neurospora tetrasperma FGSC 2508 (assembly GCF_000213175.1). Taxonomy (NCBI): domain Eukaryota; kingdom Fungi; phylum Ascomycota; class Sordariomycetes; order Sordariales; family Sordariaceae; genus Neurospora; species Neurospora tetrasperma. The sequence continues at coordinate 1,246,095 of NW_009799102.1, forward strand.
GGAAAAGAGAAGGCTCCACGATGTGATGAGGGTCGTGACCACGATATGTATGGGATTGACGGTAACCTTTTTTTTTGCGTGATCTGGGTATCGTGGGAGCGTGGGACTTTGAGTGGTCACTCTTCTTCTCATTCAATCGCTTGACACAAGAATACAGCAATTCTTCCAAGCCAAAATCACCCAAACGAGGAGAGCCCATGAGTTCAACCATCCTTCCACTGGTAAATGAGTACGGCCTTACGTCATGTTATGCTTTTGCAGGTCTAAATGTACCAACGCTCCATCAATGGCAGCCCAATCCGGATGGCATTTTATATCCCAAATCCCAACGTCTAGTCGTGGGCCAACATCTCGGTACCGAGCCGAGCCGCTCACTGCCACCCAAGATGGAAAACACAATCTCCATCAGGCATATTTAGTGTGAATAAATAGAATGATCATGGGCAAAAATTTCCGAATCCATAACTGGTGATGACTTCCGTCCCACCGTCCCATAAATTTCCGTCCTTACCGAATGTCCACGATCACCGGCATCCGGCAAACAATCCGAAGATCTCCATTGCTTTGGTAGCCGAGATTGGCCTTTCTCATCTAGCGCTTAACGCTCATTTTGCATTTGTTTTCCAGGCCCCACTACCAAACATAACTTGAGGTTACCTCTACTTGTTTGGCAACTTCGACTTTTGCTTCACTTGCAAAGAAAGTGAGGATAATGCATCACCCCTCATGACTTCATGAATGACCATCAAACAGACATGATCAGTCTGTAGCCTCTCTTTTTGCCATCACGAGAAACATCAACCTCGGCTATATAGCTGCGCCCTATCGACACCCTTGGTTATTTTCTTTTTCCAATTTTAGCTCCAGTATCACCGGCATCACATCAATTAAGCAAGCACAACAGCAACATCGCATCTACATAAGCAGCAAACTGCGACAGCGACAAGACCAGCACAGTTCGAGCACAGTTCGAGCACATTTCCAGCCATCAACCAAAACCGAAAAGAAGAAGAAAAGAAAAAACCGCCACAACTCCCAACAGCTATAACCCAAAAACGCCACCCGCCAAAATGCCCGACTGCGCTCACAAGACCTCCGGCAACTCGTGCGGCTGCACCTCCACCGCGCCAGCCGGCCAGAGCCTCTGCGCCTGGTGTCGCGACGGACACAAGACCATTGTAAAGAACAACGCGAACAGCGCCAATGAGGACCAGGATCAGAATGACGGGAATGTTGGGCCGGAGTTTTGTCGCTCGGGGTGTGGTTTCAAGTACTGAGAGATTCAGGGTTTATGATGAACCTTGAGGTCGTGAATTGGAAGATGGGGCCCGGGCCCTGATGAATGGGAGATGCTCTGACGGGGACGCAACATGGAGAGAAAGAGAGAGAGAGAGGTAGAGAGAGAGACGGAAGTATGAGTGGCGGACTTGAGGCGGGAAAGGGAAGGAGGCAAAGCGGGATGGGGATAGAGTCGGGAAGTTGAATGTAAGAATAGAAGGAGGAAAGAGACTGAGTGCAAGACGGAGGAAAGGCAAAAGGGAAATAGAGAAAAAGAACTGGCGGGATCAAAAGGGTCATTTGGTAGAGGTACACAGCAGCATTTTAAGAAGGAAGGAATACAGTGAGCGATCCGTTACCTTGAATCTGTCCTTCCAATTTCCCGCGTTTCATCTGGCTGGATGCCCTCTTTCCTTATTTCGGGCTTTTTTGCGTAAGCATTATCTCATCGTGACTCAATTGTACTCATTGAGGGTTGAGAAGGAACGGCGACACCGCGTTAGTGAGAGTGCTGGTGTAAACTAGCAAGGAAGGAATACGGGAAGGTTGGAGAATCCGAATCATTAGTAAGAAATGCCTCGGGGCCCGACTTGCAATGGTGAAATCGAATGATATTCTGTCCAATCCTGGCTCCGGACGCTGTATTGTAGTGTACTGCATCGTGGTAAGCACGAGGGTTAGGGTCAGTTTACGAGCTTTGTTTACTACCCCTGAGCAATACGAGGACTCAAAAACGTTGTAGCAAAAGATCATTCGAGCCGGCCTCCTCGTTGGTGTAACATCGAGATGGTGGTTTGGTATCGGGCAGTCGTCTTGGTGTTTCTGGAGGAAAAGCACAACTTGAAGTGGTCCGTGGGCTTCCCCAAGGGTTCTGACGGACTCTCGCTAGGGCAGGTACGGTGCGGCGTCAAGATTCGAGCGGAGGAACACTGCTCATGGTCGACTGCTCTTGCAAATCTTTGGAAAAAGTGCAAGATTGAACGTTAGTAGACTGCAGTGGCAGTTGCACCTTCGCATTATCCAACCCATCTTTTACCCCACATAAACGACATCATCTAATTTCCCCCCTAGTCATGATAATCCCTCCACCACCCACTGGGCCGCCGTTATCACATTGTCACGCACACTTCCCCCCGGCATATGGGCACATATCCCCAGCTTCCTGAACCAACCTGCTCCCTGCCCCCCCATCTCACTCTGCCACGTAAGTAGGTAGTAACCTTCTGCTTCTCCTCCACGCCCACGCACAGATTTCCAACGGCCGTGATCCACACCGAATTCGAACTTGACGCACCCTTCGCCCGCCACGTGATATCCCCCCGGGTCGCCGACCCCTGGCTGTCGTCCGATTCCTCGGCGATCCACCAGGCGACGTAGTCGGCGCGGTAGCTGAGGTCGACCGCGCGGATGTAGGCGGATGCGCGGTTGTCGAACTATTGTTTCTGGGAAAAGCAGTAGGGTTCAGAGACTTCACATCACAGGGTTCCTATGTTTGTGCCGAGCCTCCATTGACGCCGGTCCAGGGGGTGACTCCATCGACCTTCGGCACCGCGGCACCGTCATCTTAGACTATCGATTCATAGTCTCCTCCGGTGCGTCGGCATCTTGCTCGAGATGACCACCGGGAAGACTGATTGTCATATTGCCGTTACTGGTCGAAACAAGCCAGCCTCCACTTTGTCTGTAGAGAGACGACCGCCTGAGTTCCACCTGGGCTCGGCGTATTCATGAAGAACTAAGTTGTCGTCGTTCTGGAAGGTAAGTTATCGTCTCGGAAGACAATTTGGCTTTTCCGTTCTTTGATTTGGAAGAGCTGCCGGGGTTATAATGTCGCCGGTTTTGAAAGATACCTGTGTCTACTATGAGTGAAGGATGTCATAAATCGGGAACTTGAACAACTTACCATAGGGGAATATTCAGTGGTGACTGCAGTGCTAGAGGTAGATAATCGGGAGTAATCAAGGGATATACATATTCAGAGAGCATGAAAAGGATAATATTGAAATTGAGCTTCAGTCTTGTCTATCTCATACCTACCTGGCTGCCCCTTCCTTAGATACTTGTACTTCTCTTCCTCAAAACCTCACAATACCTACCGATGATAATCTTAGCCATAGGCCTTCAACGTAAAGCTGTCGTCACCGGGGTAACCCCTAACCCAATAAGAGTCCGATTTTCGACTTGGGCAGACCGAGGACACCTTGAATTGCACAGCTGGTGACTCTAAGCCACTCTCGATTGAATGTCTTGCGCCATCCTTCTCAAGGAAATCCTCGTTCGATATGTGAAGAAACCGAAAAGGGAACATGTGACGGTGCGGATGGATCAAAAGGAAAAGATGCCCTCGCTGTTGGTGTCAAAATTTATGCACGCTTGCGTGTTCACCACCCGGCTGTTTTGGTGGTAATGCTGGGCTCGTTGAACGAAATCGGACACAGCAGGAAGAGAAGAATAAGATGAGAGATGAAGGACATGTTCGGATGAAGGTGATATCATTGTACATAGAGGAGTTAGGATATTTTGACCAATACGAAAGCGAGAATTGGACTAAAGCTGTATGTTTAACTGCATGTTGATGCTTTAACTGCATATCTCTTGACCACTAAGGAAAATGCCGGCAATCTGCACTATCGGGTATCACGTGGTAGCGTGTGCACTTGGACCAGGATCCTTCGGCCTTCACTTGGATCGCGTTTCGCTTGCAACCCCAGAACCGTTATCGCATTTCTTCGTTACCTTATCGCATCTGCAGTGTTCTCGACGAGAAAGTCCTCTTGCGCGTGTCAATCATATTCAGCAGACATAACCAATCCAGACAACAACTATAACGAATACCACACAACAGAGCGCCCGCTTAGCTATCCTGCCATCTCTCGATCCAGCATCCAGACGAGCTTCCCACGAGCACCGGCGCACTGAGTATCGCGGCGACAAAAGGCCTACGTCATGCACACCAACGGGCTTCGATCCACGCTATAGCTCTACAACACACACAACCCGGAAGCGAGTTGAGGCTGTCCCTGCCAGATCATCGTCAACATGACGGTCCAGGACGCCGTCGACGCCTCCGAACACTACGAAATTTACAACACCGATGATATCCCCTCCCTTTATACCATAATCATCGACACCAACCCACGCGCCTGGGCCGCCCTGAACGATGTCCTTCCACTCACGAAAGCGCTCGCCAACATTCTAATATTTGTCAACTCCCACTTAGCCTTCAATAACTCCAACCAAGTAGCTCTCATAGCATCACATACGAACCGGGCAGTATGGCTCTACCCAACAGCACCCGACCAGAACCCCGGCCGACAACCGCAAAATCCAAACGAAGACGTCGAAATGCGCGACGCCTCCTTCACAAGTAAACAACAATCTCCACCGCCCGCAAACAAATACCCCCTCTTCGCCCAAATCGAGCGCTCCCTCCTCTCCTCCCTGCGATCTCTCATAACCGACACCACAACCGAGGACATCACCTCTACAACCACCACCCAGATTTCCGGCGCCCTGACCCTCGCCCTCGCGCACATCAACAAAACCGCCCTCCTCTTCGCCCCCTCCAACTCCGCCACAGGTCCAACCCCCTCCTCCGCAGGCGGCAAGTCCTCCGTCTCCACAACCTCCGGCGCCGGCCCAGGTGGCGGCAACGCAGCCTCCCTCCCTGGCATCGGCGGTGGCGGTCTCGCAGGCCTGCACGCCCGCATCCTGGTGGTCAGCGTAAGCGACAGCTCCCCCTCGCAGTACATCCCGACCATGAACGCCGTGTTCGCGGCAGCGCACGCGCGCATCGCCATCGACACGCTGGCGCTGCGGGGTAGTGCAACGTTCTTGCAGCAGGCGAGCTACATCACGCGCGGCACGTTTATACGGGCGCAGGAGCCGAGGGGACTGTTGCAGTACTTGATGTTTGGGTTTGGAAGCGGGAGCGCGCCACAGGGGTTGGCGGCGGCGGGGCACCAGCGGTCTCAGCAGCAGCATGGGGGAAATAAGGGGAAAGAGGACAAGGCGAGCGAGAAGGCCGTTGGCGCCGCGGCTAAGGGAGGGGCCAAGCATGGAGGCCAGAAGTTCCTGGGGAGTAATGCTAGCGTGGCGGATCTCTTGGTCACGCCTAGTGCGGACTCGGTGGATTTCCGGGCGGCGTGTTTCTGTCATCGGAACGTGATTGATACGGGGTTTGTGTGCAGTATCTGCTTGAGCATCTTTTGCGAGGTGCCCGAGGGTGGGGAGTGTTTGACGTGCGGGACCAAGTTAGCGTTGGGGAATTACGGGAGGAAGTTACCTGTACTGCCTTCAAAGGCTGCTGCTCCTCCCGGAGGAGGGCAGGCGAATGGGAAAGGGACGATGCTGAAATAAGTCTTCAGCGAGTTATGGAATAGAGTGAAGAGGTAACTGATGGTGGATGATGTTTTTGTCCTGGGCCGGGGAACCAGGCAGTCAAGAGGCCGACTAGAGGCTGGGAGGTGGTAAAACCCACACACAAATTTGCCCGTGGGATATCTATCGGAAACGGATAAAAAGGCTTGGAAAACTATATATACACATAGAGTCTGACATGCAGTGCTAATACCCATAAAACAGCTTTTATTGCAAATATCACTTTACTGGACATGGATTGCCACTATGGGATTCAGCCATCGACACCTGTCATCAAAGACTTGTCTGATTATTATCCATCGTTATATCACGTTCCCCCGACTCGTGTTCAACGTCCACCGTCCGCTCACAACTCATCATCAGACTCCGTCTCACTCCCCTCATCCACTACAGCAGCAGCAGCAGGTTGAGACGCTCTCGTAGCCGTCGCCCCCGCCCTCTTAGTATGAGAAATGGGCGTTTGCGTCTCCTTTCCCTTTCCCTTTCCTACGACAGCAGCCGTCGTCTTTTTCTGAGGGGTTGTCGTCGTTGTCGAGGATGCCGCTGCCGTGCGTTGTCGTCTAGCAGGCGGCGGTGAAGGAGGCGGCACATCAAGATCCTTCTCCCCGGCTTCTACAGTCCCATCCTCCTCATCGGGCTCACTGGCTGTTTCGTCATCGTCGCGGTCTGGGGTGTTGCGGTCAGATGTCTTATTGAGGACCTCATCTTCGTCCTCGTCGTTATCAGTGACGTCCTCGTGGTCGAGGGTTTTGCTAGAGGATGATTGTCCCATGGTGACCGTCTTTGATGATGGTTCCGGCTCTGATTCTGGCTCTGGTTCCGGCTCGTCGACATCCATCTTTTCGAATTTTGCGTGGTCGTCGTCGTCGTTGTCGTCGTCGTCGTCATCGTCTGATGATGGTACGTCCTTCGCAGCCTTTCGTTTTCCTGGTCTGGAGACACGGGCGGTTCTTGTGTTTGTCCTTGCTTTCGCTGATCCTGTTCCGCGTCCTCCTGCTCCTATCTTGCCGATCTTGGCACCACCCTCTTCTTCCTCATTCTCCTCATTTTCATCCTCATCCAATTGACTTTCCGGTACGTTAACTCTGGACTTACTCCTCGCACTCTCAATCACCCCCGACAACCTCTCCCGCGAACCCGACCTTGGCCTTGCTCTACTGCTCAAAGCTTGCTGCTGCTGACGAATCTTGGCCTTCTTCTCATTAAGCAGCGCCCTGAACTTCTGCAACAGTTCGGTCTCCTGCTCAACCTTGGACTGCGTGAGTTCCTCCAACTGCTTCTTCAGGTCAGCCACACGGGCCTCGAGATCCGCGACCTGCGCGGCGGAGGTGGACAGGGAAGTGAGTGCGGTTTGACGGGAGATGGCGAGTTGCGAACACCAGTCGAAGAGCTGGATCTCGGAGGAAGGGGAGTGAACGAGGGTTAGGGCACCAAGCCGTTGGTTGATGCCGGCTACGCGGCGACGGATGGTGATGGTGATGGACTTTTTCTTGCCCCGGGTTTCTACTTCGGCGCCGGCTTCGATGCCTTCTACTGGCGAGGCGGTTATGAAGAGGGAGGATAGGATGGATTGCCATTCTGTGGGGGAGCAGGCGGAGCTGCTGGCGCGGAGGTCGTTAATGTGGTCATGTTTTACTGCGGGTGTATGTGTTAGTTAGTCGACGGGCCCGGATCATGTAATTTCCCCTTAACTGAGGTTGTTTCTTTTACAAGTGTCACTACAACAGATGGCACGCATCACGGCTTGGTGGTGACTGCTTGAGGTGATGCACCGACATGAGCATAGCAGGGTAAATGCCCCTGCATAATGCCATGCCGCGGAGATAATGGGTGCACAAAGCCTTGGAATAAAGCAGCAAGAACAACGACAAGATTCCGGGGGACTTACGCGTGAGCGCATACGGTTCTTCACCCTCCGTAGTAATTATTCTGAGATTCAGCGGTTTCAATCCCCTCGCGGATGACCCTCCCGAGTGGACCACCTCGCCCAGGATGCAGTCATCCTCCTGATCGGTATCGGTCCGGGGGATACGGATAATCGTGGATGAAGATGAAGTCATCCTTGCGTGGCTTGCACAATAAAGTGTTTTGAGTGAGACTTGTTGTGATAATGTGAAAAAAGTGGGATGGAGATGATGGTATTTTGGGGGCAAAGACGGGATCGCCGTTTCGTGATGCAGGCTGCGTGTGTGCCAACGTCACGATCCGCGATCCGCGTTGCCGCCGCCTTGGTCCGATGGTCGTTGGGGCTCCCGTCCAGGTTCTGCCCTATGAGTGGATTAATCAACCCAATTTGGACGAGCACAAGCGGATGGTCAACCAAGCTCAGATGAAACAAGAGCTGATGGGAGTTTTGCGCTTGTGAATGCACGTAATGGTCTCAGAAGAGTACAGCACTACTGTAGGTATAAGCCACCGTTTGAAACCCTTTGACTTGGGGAGCGGATGGTGACGAATCGTAACGGAGTCGGACGTCACGAAGCGAGGTGTGATGCAGTGGTGTTGACGGTGAGCGACAGAAACGGAGGGCGGTTGGCACTCCAGCCTGCGGCACTCTGCACTGACGGCCCGTACCCAGCAATCCTCGAGTGATGGTAGGATGCGGGGAAGTGGAAACAGGCAGCTGAGCTGCACGAAATGAACGGGAGCGCGTGTTAAAGCTGAGTGCTGTCTGTTCTTGGAAAGGAAACACTTGACTGGGGCTCAGCTAGACGGGAGCGAGTCGTTGATGACGGTCGGGTAGCACCGTTTGCCGTGCCAAATGTCGTCAAGAAGATGTCTCGAAAGAAACAGTTCCGGTGTGCGCAGCCGAAACAGGGAGGATGTTGCGTGTTTGCGAGGTCAACGGACAATACAAATTAATATCATATGTGAACTGCGAGCCATGGTTTTCTTTCTGTCGGCAACAGCACCAAACAACTCTATTGAAGTCTATCGATTGGATCATGGTTCTGTTGGCGCGGTTCAGTTGGAGTCCAACAAGGCAGCAGTGCCTTTGTAGTGTAAGCTACTAGTGTAAGAAACAGAACTTACCCACCAAGCCATTCGTCGCCCTGGACTGGATATCACAGCGAATGAGAGTTTCAAGACATGCCGTCTTCAATCACACTTCAAGGGAAGTGCAGTTGAAGAATCAAGCCAATTGCCAAAAGAGGACAAGAGGGGGGACTGAGAGCAGCAATCAATCGGGGGCGCCATGCAAGAAATCACATTAGCGGCCGGCCGGCAACACGCAGAAGCACCTGGCAGTGCGGGGGTCCCGATTTCCGTTCGCGTTCCTGACGTACCAATTACATAACGAGATTGGTTATTACAGTCTCCGGAAAGAAAAGAAGATTACATCAGTCGTCATATGTTACGGTAATAACGTTGATGTTGTAGTGTGTTCTCGCTGGCTGTAGTGTAACGATGGACCTCAGCTGAGTCTAAATATATCCATGACATTGGGGCATTGCTCGTCCAGCTTGTATCGACTTGTAAATTCCCATACATCTCAGCTCGCAGCGCAGGTGGTCAAGAAACTGAAGAGACATCGATTGGGAGCACTGACCACTGATGAGTGACCACTCATCCACATTGATCGCGGAGCCGGCTGGGTGGTTGACAGATTGGCTAGGTAGCGTTTCGCACGAACACTGTCTGTCAATCGAAGCGTGCCCCTTGTCCTTGCAAGGTCCCGCTCCCTGCCACCTCAAAAAAATAAAAAAAATAAAGAAGCCATGGCCATGCCATGCACGATGCAAAACGGACCAAACACGCTTGCAAACCAGCCAAAACACACCCGAGCCACCCTACCACCCAACCCCGTTCTGCGTATGCTTTGCCCGCTTGGCACTTTATGGTCCTTTTCGGTGCGTGGTTGCCCAGGGTAGGTTGCAGGAGGCCGGCTGTTTGGTCGTAGGTGGTTAGAGGTTGTTACAGTAGTGTACAGGCTACAGAGGCCTGCGCTACCTAACCCTGCGCTAAATCTCAGCTCTAGTGTAATGTACACTTGTCTGCACTAACCCTGGGCTGGCAAGAGCCGGGCCTTGAGGTTGCCTTGGTTTGGAAAGCTTGGCTACCTCTAGGTCCGCGCATTGGACGTTTCGGCGCCTGTTCCAAACCTTGGGCGGCGTCACCCACGCAGCCACGCGCATCCAGGGCACCAGCCAGGCACAAGGCCAGCTCAGGGCCACCTTCCATCTCTTTTTTCCCCTTCGATGCCCCACTCCCCTGGCCCTCCATCCATCCCGGTCTCCAGTCTCCACTCCCCGACCACTCGTGCTTCTTCTCTCCCACTGCGACCTCACGACCACGACGACCGCGACAGACCCTGGACCATCCCGACTGCACGACTGCGGTTCCCTGCTCCCGTTGACTCTTCCAGCCACGCCATTCACTCACTCATTCATTCATTCACTTTCATTCATTTCGTTCGTTCAATTCAGGACGGGCATTCCAGTCCAGGCAGCGGGCACTGGGCGCTCTCGCTATCGTGCCACTCATTCAGTCCCGTCTGGTGCTGAGTGCATCGGTGCATGCCCCAGCCTTCCGTTTCTCTGTCTCAACCAATTCCTGTCCTCAGTTTCATTCTTCACAATCCCGCGCCCACCCAACAACAATCTCTTGTACCTCAGTTACCTACACAAACCTACCACCCACCTGTTGAACCTGAACCGCGCTACGGATTTCCTCCCTTTCGACATTAGGAAAGAAACAGCAGCAGATTCGTGCATTTTTCCAATAGGTTATCCATCGCAATTTAGTCGCTGGTCCACTCGATCAAGGTTTCCTACGACGGCAGTTATCCATACACACGCGCCGCATCCGTCTATCCATAATACAACATTTACCCGATTCTGGTACTTTACCAATTCGCTCACGGAACTTGCTTCTTGCTCGCCCCTCATTCTGTCAGATCCTGTTTGTCCCAACTGAACTTTGCCACACCTGAGCAGCAACGACAACAGAACTGAACAAGGCCCCCCAACAACCAAAACAAACACGATCCAGTCCCACCTCGTGAACCAACATTTCACACAACCCATACGCCCACGACCCGCCAACCTCGCCCTTTCCATCATCTTCATCCACCGTTCCCGCCCTGCATCCCGACACCAACGCCCTGGTCGCACTCGTGCCAACGCTAATCACTCTGCTCATCCCGGCTGCTTGGAACATCATCCGATAGGCATTCCAACTTCGGATCAACAAGGATTCGGCCGTCGCATCGCTCGTGTAAAGGGGGTCCAGGTGGAATCCTCGCTAGGGCTTTGGGATAGTGATCGGCGGGCCCCAGGGTCTTGGGTGACGACTATGAATCCTCACCACTGACTAGATCGCTGTCGTCACTCCACGTCGCAAAACGTCCCCATTTACACCAGAGGAGCCTTCCCGTTGCGACACCCCCCCGATACCACCACCCATACCCTTTGACCGCACATCACAGCGTGGACCTTGCCCTGCAGGACCAGCCGACACCGCCGGCAATGATGGAGACCTTACGGCTAAAGACTCGGCCACCGGTCGAAGACGATATCGAAAACTGGGACGATGACGACTTCCTCATCGAGGGCGACGACTTCACCATTCACAGCCACTCCACCGCGGCCAACGCTCACCCCCATCGCCGCGATTCTCACTCGTCCTTCAGGTCAGATTTCGAATCCATCCATGGAGAGGAGGAAAGGCAGGTCCACCTGCCAGGCGACGATGAAAAGTCAACGTTGGACGCCCTAGCTGCCGCCGAGAGGGCTGGCATTCCATTACCGAAAAACGTATCTCCCTCAGCCCTTATGGGAGGCACCATCAAGAGACTTGGTGGGAGGAAAATCAGAAAGATTATTCAGGAGGATTGGGTTGATGATTTGGAGTTCCCTTCCGATGCCGGCCAGTTGCAAATCAAGAATCGGGATAGTTCGCAATTCCCAGAGGCGATACGGCAGGTTAGCGGCTCGTTCCAGCCACATACTCAACCCCCGCGCAGAACCAGCGGCTCCTTCTCAGGTCGCCTGGAGCCTGTGCGGAAAATCAGCGGGTCGTTCGGCCGTCCGGAGGCCATGCGCAAAGCGAGTAACACGTTCCCAAGCCGTGCCTTAGCCCCGCAGAAACTCACCGTCAAGCCTATGGACGTAGTCCAGGTCAGGAAGGTATCCCGCCCGTCGCTTACTTCGACTGGCCTTATCGACATAGAACGCTTTCGGGACAAGGATGATGACAATGATTTCTTTGGGGATGGGACTGAGACTATCAAAGTGAAGAAGAGGCGCAATACCCTAAAACCCATCACCTTTTTAACACCCGCTACTCCTCTAAAGGTCACTCCGGATGAAGACGACTTCGAACACGATTTTGAGCTCCCGATGGACGGGACGCTTAGACTCTCGAATCGAAGAGAGACCCCCAAGCTTCCGACCCTCAACACCTCGGATGACTTCGAGTGGGGCGAAGGGAGTCTTGGAACTCGTTTCGGCGGTACCCGTCGCGACCATGCCTTCTCAACCTCATCCGTGTCAGCCTTTAGCCCTAGCATAGCAAGCTCTACTGTAGCAGAAAGTGAAGACGAATTTGATGGCATCATCCTGCCCCCGGGACCACTCAACTGGGAGGAGAGATTGCACCGTCGCCGGCAAAGCAGGTCTTCGGAACGGATTCGGGAAGAACCAGTTATTGTGGGAAGAGTCCAAAAGAAAGACAGAGAGGAGCAAGAAGACATCCTCTCTGGACTGGATATTGGCGATGGGGAGGTATTCGACTCCAAGAAGTTGACCCTACATCGTAACATCAAGGTCAAGGACACTAGAGGCGATAGCCCAAATCGACCCAAAGCTTCAGTGGCCCTCAAGTTCACCAACAAGCCCGTGGCTGCTTCTCGTCTTCCACGACCTATGGGATCGATGGGGTCGTTAGTGAGCCATGAGCGAACCCAAACACAGTCCTCGCTCGAGCCTGTGTCTGAGACAGGAGAAGCAGATACGAGGAGCTCTTCAAGACGATCACTGACGCGCTCGGGACATCATTCGCAGGCTTCTATCTCAAGTGTCATGTCCTCAGGGACATCGCAGCCCGCGCCGTCTACAACAACCACACGTAGGAACATGGCACAGAAGACGACTACGACATCACAAAAGGCTGAGCCCACCACTACAAATGCTCAGCTTCTCCGCATGAAGCGTTCGATGCCTGGTCTTCGGCCTCAAAGCCAGACACGATCATCAACAACACGCAACTACGAGCGCCCCCCATCGCGGACCGAGGCAACCCGGGCGCAAAGTTCTGTACGACCAAAAACACCAGTGGAGCGAGTGCGAAATATGGAAAGCACTGTCACTACAGGCCGGAAGGGCTCTGTCCCCTCGGTTGCTCCTTTCTTGCCGGCTGGAGCATCGGCATCCCAATCGTACAATGTCAATTCCACCAGAAATACACGAAACCTCCGTCGACATGACTCTGAGGGCGGTATCGATTATCGGCCTACCTCCCGAGGAACCTACTCCCGGGCCTCCAACAAGCGCTCGCCCAGCCCGCGCAAGCACAGATCCGTCGATTTCTTGGCTGCCGAAGGCAATTGGAAGCAGCTCAACAAGCCGTTCCGGGTTAGGAACTTTGGAGATGGCCACGAACTGGACGGATTTGACGATCTTCCCACTTCCACCCAGGCGGAGGCCAAGTATTTGAGGCAACCTGTTAACACTGGACCCAAGGCCCAAGCCCGGAATAGGCTCTACCAGAACATCGCCCCCAACGATCGAAACAACGTTACGCCCTCGCCCCCCGTCACGTCGCGGTCCCCGGCCCGGTTTAACGATTCCAACGTCCCCAGTTTCGCTCGTGATACCGCCGCGAGCCGGAGAGCCCGGGAATCCTGTCTGGCCCAGCGCAACGTTTCTGGACAACTTGCTCCACTCACGGCCCAACGGGTTGCGCAGCTGTCAACCAACAGAGGTAACCTTCACCAACCAACCCCATCAGCACCACCCCAGGCGACCATGAAGTCTTCCAGGAAGCTGCGCAAAACTCCCCAGCAGAAGCCGCACCTCATCTCAAACTTGAATCCTCCAAAGGACTCAAAGAGTGAGTGCCTGTAAAAAATGAAAAGATGGTGTTGTAGAACATATCAATGCTAACTTTGTTTGTTTAGTTGTCAAGGGCATGTGCTACAACCCAGAGACATTTCGGTGGGAAGGGAACGATAATGTGTTGCGAGCGTTTGAGGCACCAGCATCGTCACCATCGACGGCGTCAGTCAAGGTACAACATGCCGTGCGCGAGAGGGAGAGCGCGACGCCGCGCCCGGCACTGATCACCAACATTGGGACGACCAAGGGCGTCCAGGTGGTCAAGGGGATGGTGTTTGATCCACAGAATATGTGCTGGCTCAAGTTGGGTCCACAAAACGACAAGGCAGCAGAGCGGGGACGGTCAAAAAACGGTTCAGTCTCGGAGGCGATGGATGACGAGGACGACGTGTTCAAGGACATCCCCGACTTGGAGGACCACACAATCACCTCCACGGACGGGGGTAGCGGCAGGACCAGCGACGTCAAGGATGACTGGCTGGTTGGCGAGGAGTTTGATGTCGGGCCAGAGTTTGTGCGTCGGCAGCGTGAGGAGGAAGAAAGGTGGAGGAAGAAGTGTCAGGCGTGGGCGACGGGGAGGTCGCAGCGTGGCGAGGCGTGGAAATGGGCTATTCGTGATATTGTCAAAGGGACAGTGGAAAACTAAAGGATACCCCCTTTTTTCTTTGTCGGTCGGTTCGGTTAGGTTGGGTTGGTATTTTGTCTATCGTGCAATTAGCATGCGGTCGGTCGTCAGGCGGTTGGCGGTCAAGGGAAAGGGTTTTTTTTTACGATGCTATGATGACTCTTTTCTCTCTTATTCTCATTTCTTTCCATACCCGATATGACCTTTTTCTTCTCGCTTCTTCGTCCGTCTTCGATGGGGTTTCAAAACCATATCTAGTATAATTGTGGGTGATGCTGAGAATAAGCCCTGTGAATCGGGAGGCTACACCAGCACTGACGTTGTAAGACTACAGCTGTATATTGTACTATAGTACTGGGATGAGTGGCGGGTTGCGGAAGCGCATGAGGAAGAGAAGGGTACGCGGTAGTGGCCTAGCAAAATGCTAGATGGTGAGAAGACAAAAGACCGTGAAGGGGATGAATATGAGCACAGAGGCAGGCCATAGCCATCAAAGGTATGGATGGGTTGGCTGGATGAGGTTGAAAGACAACGGCATATAATGGCAAGCACTGGGCGACCAGCATTGCTTTGACATCTACATTTAGTTGTTTCTGAGATATCTATCATCAATTAAAATCGATGGCGGCAGTAATTTGACTGCGAGGCCAACGCACCCCATGAGAGATTTCAGTCAAGAATTGTGAAGTGGGATGAATAACGTGAGCACAACTGTCAAACGGCTTCCGTCATAAGAGCTCCCATCCTTGAAGCATTAACAGGAACAGAAAGAGCTACCCTTGTTCGGACCAAGTGAGCGCTGCTTCAGTTGCAAACCACAGGTCACACAGGCTGGAAGTCAAGAGAAGCATCTCCGATAAGATAAGAAAGCTTTGACCCCACTTTCATCTCCTTCCCCCTGTCCGCCAGGCCCCACCCCGGTCCCCGTCGCCGTCACAGAGGGGAGCTTGTGGCAGGAGCACTGACGTTGTCCGATAGGTTCTAGCAACACCAAGCGTAAGTAACACCAACAACCACCTCGCGAGAGATCCATTACAACCCGTTGCGTCGGAATCACACACGCACCAAAGAATTATCCGTCGTCACCATCACGACGAACACCAACAACTAAAGACAGCAGCTTTGCGCGCTTCCAGAAGCTCCAGGGCTTGTTGCGACTTAACAACACCATCTCTACGTACGAATCGCAACAGCTACTTGCTGCCAGCCCATCACAATGGCCACCGAAGTAGCCTTCGCCAAAACCTTCTTGGCTATCTTGGACACCAAGCCGACCAAGATCTCGGCCGATCACGTTGAAGACCCTAGGACCTATCCTGCCAGTACTCCTGTGAGTTTTTTTTTT
>NW_009799102.1:1263308-1283505 GCF_000213175.1 Neurospora tetrasperma FGSC 2508
TTGACGGAGGTCCCCACCCCTGTCTTCAGATCTGCTAAGCATACATAGTAGAACGATCCGGTCTATCCCCCGACAGGATCTACGGGGAGACACATTATTGCCTTGAGGTGAGCGGGCTGGCCTAAGGTGTGACACAAACGAGCAATGCTGTCGACAATGTTGGGAAGCTAGACCGGAAACCGTAAGTTGAGTATTTAACTGTTTCATACGCTCTACCTTGTCAAAACTGAACTCCTTGCAAGTGTAAACAGAGCAGAACATCTGATATTTCCAAACCAACGCGGAGAATAATATGAAAGTTGAGTTGAGTAAGTTGAGGAGAGGTGGTGGTAGTCTGGATGTGGTAAATGGTATTTGGGAAGTACAAAATAAGTAGCGTGTGGTTTATATTGTCATTACAACAACGCCGACAGCGACAGCAACATAAGGGACACCATCTTTCGACTATGTTCGCAACGCGCAACAACGTCAACAACAACTCATCTCTCTTCTCTTCTCGTCTCTCTCTGTTCTTAATACGATTATGGAGAAATCTATGCGGCAGTACCCTTGCTCACGGTCTTGATAATCTGTTCGTACTCGATGTCGTCCTGCTCGTTGGCCTGGAGCTCGACAGCGATACCGCTGAGAGAGCGCTTGAGGGCCTCCTTGGAAGAGGCGTAGACCATCTTGGACTGTTTTATTTTGGGGGGAGTCAGTTAGTTCGACTTGCTCGCTTCGGGAAATATATATTTGAAAAAGAGTCGGGAGAAAGCAAAAAGAAGAACGCACCTTGATGCCAGCATCATCGGGGGACCAGGCGATAAAGGTCACCTTGTTGCGGGAACCCTCGCCAGAAGCAAGCTTGTACTCGAAATCGTAGACGGCATATCGGGGACCCTTGCTGATGGCGCCCTGTAACGGTTGTGGTTCATTAGCGATCGGCGCTCTCCCGAAGATAATCATGTTCCTCCGTTCGATCAAGTCCACAGAACATGCCACGACAGGGGGTTGACATGTCTTGGCAGTCCCCTGTGTCTAACCGCCTTTTTGTGAAAGAACCCCTCAATTCCAAGACCCCTCCTCCCGTCCTCCCCCCTTTTTCTCCTTTCCAGGCAGGAGAATAAACAAGACAAGTATTTGCCCGCGATGGAAAGGGACTATAAGAGTGAGGATGGGCGGGTAGGAGGTAGTGGTATCGAGGGTCCGTATAGTTCTCTTTCGCATTCTGGGCTGGATTGGGCTGGGAGTTGGTTGCGACACTGGCAGCAACCAGTCACCAGGGGAAGAAAGGACCTACAGTAGCGCTCTTAGTCTGGGCATTGACGAGCTTCTCGCGGAACTCGTCGTAGTTCTCGGTGGCGCCCTCGCTGGTGCTCTCAATGACAATCTCCTTGAAGTCGTCCGAAAGCTTGTAGATGATGTACCTGAGCTGACGGGACATCAGCTTGTCGAAAGCCCTCCGGCACTCGGGGTCGACCTGAACTCTGTAGAGTGACGCAAGCAGAGTACGTTAGCTATTCTGAGTTCTTCCATGTATTGCGTGTTGTCGATGCTGTTGTTGCTGTCTTTTGCGGGTCCCGCTCCCCATGTCCCAGCGCGCTAGCTACCCGCCGCCAGATGCAACTCTGTCGCTGCTGCGTGATATAGGACGGAGGGATCTCGAGATAATGGGCTGGTTGCATCGCGGCAACGGACGGGCAACGGGCGGGCAAGGCGGCGATAGGGTAGCGTCAAGTTATTGCGGTTCCTGAATCCATCGGTGAGGATGATCCAGGGGCAAGCAAGCAAAATGGCGGGGACGGGGGCAGGATGTAGCAAGTTCATGAAGGACTAACCCAGATTGAGACTGCGACAAGGCAAAGAAGTCAGCGACATGTTGCACAGCAGAGTGCGGGGGGCGGCGCGCGTTGGGAAAGGGGGGAGGGCAGGAGAGAATGATTTACCATGATGTCAGGTTGTGATGTGGTGGTTTTGTAAAAGTGTTCTTGTCAAAAAGTCGACGACGATGGGTGAACCGATCGCGAGAATGGGGGGGGCGAGCGTTATATGTGGAGAGGGGAGCCGAAAGCTGGATGGCGCGGGAAGGTTGTCAGTCAGTCGGGTCGGGTCAGCACAACAGGGACGGACGGTAGAAAAGGCAGTCGGGGGGCGGAGCGAGGCGAGGGGTAGCAACATGGAAATGGAACTCGAACTGGAAAAGGCGGCGGCAAGGGGACTGGAACTGTAAACTGGAGCACACGGCGGCAAGGCTACAACTCGGTCAAGCCAACCTCGCTGGCGAATATACATACGTACGATTAGGTAGAAAGAGTGCTATGGGATGGTTCCGTTGTATGTAAAAAGGTAGAGAACCGGGAGTTGTCAACACGAGGAAGCAAGGACGGGGACGGGGGACGGAGACCGGGAAGAGAGCTCTTGGGAAGAGACCTGAACTTGAAGGTTGGGAGCCTGACGCGAAAGGAGCGAGGGGTTCCATTCCCGGGCACCGTCAGCCAGCAGCCAGGCAGAGAGAGAGGCCAGGGCGCCGACGAATGCCACCATTCGTTGACCGGGCACACAACTCTTCTAAGCACCGGCCACTGGGCAGTGGATGGGCACCTCACTGCCAATCTGACCCTCTAATCTGCTCCAACACAACACCACAGCTCCAACATCAGCCCCAGTCCCCCTTCGCAAAGCAGGGCAGCTGCTGGCCAGTGAACAGCATTGTGGACTCCTCCGTCCCGTCCGTCACTTTGGGTGTGGGCTCCCACCTAACAGGCGGACGGAGAGGGACGGTGCAGAGTGGATCCCGCTCGACGTCGATACCAGTGGTACGTACCCTCAAAGTAAACGACGCCGGCGTGATAGAGGTAGCAGTGTAGTTCCAATGCCTGCTTACCATCCATAGAGAGTAAAAAGGAGGGCTTCCATTGTGCGTTCATCAGCCATGTACACTTGGCTCTTCTGTCACAGCGAGGTGATTTGCGTCTTTCACGAGCTCGCAAAAGCTGTGATGAACTGATGATACAGAACAGAGCAGGGGTGGCCGGCGTGAACGACGAACAACACGGGAAGCTCTCGATGAGATTACGTTTTTCACCACCAGGGAAATGAGTACGTCGTCTTTTACACTGGCTCTCGACAGTCACCTCCCTTAACGCGCGTTTATCATTCTCGGTAATCGAAAGGATTTGTAGCCGCCAGGCATCAGTGGGCAGTTACCTGTTGGACCTTGAAATTACAGAAGTGAAAACGGTAGAGGTAATGAAACTGGATGGAGGCTGGATGGAGAGGTTGAGGTGGATGTCGATGGAGGGGGGGAGCCACCGCCTGGATGGAATCCTTATGAGATGGTGGGGTTGCTTGTTGTTCCGTCGACAGTCAGGTCCGTCGTCAACAACTGCCCTCAAGCTGAGTGCTGTCTGTCAAGTTCGTTGTCGTCTGCGAAACGAAAGCAGACGGTTGGCCATGTGGCTTGCACACCGAGTTGACAGCTCTGTTTGAGCCTCTGCAGCGACGGGGAGAGTGCCACCTGGTAGAAGAGTCCCACTACACTTAAAACATGTTTACTTGGCGCCGTTTCAGTGTTGCACCGTGCAATTTCTGTTCCACCTTGCCTTGAATTCGTCAACCTCTGTCAACCACCACCACCAAATGATTGGCCCAAGCTCCCATCACATCGACCTTCATCCAATTCACAAATGCGTTTCCAAGTTCTAACAACCCATCTTGATACCTTATCTCACAGCCACCATGGCAACGCAAGCTTCTCACGGACTTTTAGGCTTCAATATCAGCAAATGTCCGCATGCCAGACAATTGAGTATCAAAAGATATATCTGCCTAGTAATGCATCAGCTTCGCTGAACACTATCAACAGCTGCCTAACAGCCGAGTGAATGCGTAATGTCTCAAGAAATGATACGCATCCTCCAAAACCATGGTTGCACAGCTTTCGGATTATTCAAGGAGACATCAGTAGCAGTATTGTACAGTTTCATTCATTCTTATGATTTGCTCTACTCTAACCCTCCTCTGTGGTCCGTAGATTATAGTACAAGGAGCATTATCATCATCCAAACAATGCCCGCCGGAATATGCTAGTAAGAACACACGAAGAGAAAAGGTAGAGAGGAGAGAAAGTTACATGACACACATTTTTTTACAGTCCGTGATAACACCAAGCCCGATGCCCCCCAAACCCATGTTGTCGCCATAAATCAAAGGTAAAAATAAAGAAAAGACACATTGTTCATCTCCTGATCGTGTGATTCACAGTTGTAGTTTGTAATTTCCTTGTCCTTCTTACATCATGCCACCCATGCCGCCCATGCCGCCCATGCCACCCATGGGAGCGGGGCCCTTCTCCTCGGGAGCCTCGACAATGGCAACCTCAGTGGTACCGAGGAGGGAGGCGACACCGGAGGCGTCAACGAGACCAGTGCGGACGACCTTGAGGGGGTCGAGGATACCGGCCTGGATCATGTCGACGTACTCAGCCTTGGCCGAGTCGAAGCCCTTGTTGAAGTCGTTGGCGAACTCGTCAGTGAGCTTGCCGACAACGACAGAGCCCTCGAGACCAGCGTTCTCAATGATGGTCTTGGCGGGGCGGGTGATGGCGTTGCGGACAATGGTAACACCGAGCTGCTGGTCGAAGTTGGCGGGCTTGACGTTCTTGAGAGCGTGGACGGAAGCCTTGATGAGGGCAGTGCCACCACCGGGAAGGATACCCTCCTCAACGGCAGCGCGGGTGGCGTTGAGAGCATCGACGAAGCGGTCCTTCTTCTCACCGACCTCAACCTCGGAGGCACCGCCGACCTTGATGACGGCAACACCGCCAGAGAGCTTGGCGAGACGCTCCTGGAGCTTCTCCTTCTCGTACTCGGAGGTGGAGGGATCGGCCATGACGCCGCGAATCTGCTCGCAGCGCTGGGCAATGGCATCCTTGGAGCCCTCACCGTTGAGGATGATGGTGTCGTCCTTGGTGATGGTGATGGAGCCGGTGGAGCCGAGCATGTCGGGGGTGGCCTTCTCGAGCTTGACGTCGAGCTCGTCGGTGAAGACGGTACCGTTGGTCAGGACGGCAATATCGCCAAGGATGGACTTGCGGTTGTCACCGAAGCCGGGGGCCTTGACGGCGGCGACCTGGAGCTGGCCGCGAAGCGTGTTGAGAATGCAGACAGCAAGAGCCTCACCGTCAATGTCCTCGGCAATGATGACGAGGGGGCGGCGGGTCTGGCTGGAGATCTCGAGGGCGGGGATGATGTCGGAGGCCTGGGAGATCTTCTTCTCGGAGAGGAGGATCAGGGGCTTCTCGAACTCGACCTTTTGGGACTTGGGGTCGGTGATGAAGTAGGGGGAGACGTAGCCGCGGTCGAAGCGCATACCCTCGGTAACCTCGAGCTCGTCGTAGAGAGTCTTGCCCTCCTTGCAAGTGATGACACCCTCCTTGCCGACCTTCTCCATGGCCGAGGCAATCAGCTCACCAATGTGCTTGTCGCCGTTGGCGGAGATGGTGGCGACCTGGGCAACCTCCTCGGAGGTGGTGACATCGCGCTTGTTGGCCTGGAGGTACTCGACGACGGCCTCGACGGCAGCCTGGATACCGCGGCGGAGATCCATGGGGTTGCAGCCGGCAGCGACGTTCTTGACGGTCTCGGAGAAGATGGCGCGGGCGAGGACGGTGGCAGAGGTGGTACCGTCACCGGCGACCTCGTTGGTCTTGCCGGCGACCTCCTGGATGAGGCGGGCACCGAGGTTCTCGAACTTGTCCTTCAGGCTGATGGACTTGGCGACGGTGACACCATCTGTTGGGTGGGAGGGGTTAGTCACTCTGACACACATGCCATGTTTCCCTATCACACCCCGAGACACGGTATACTAACCCTTGGTGATCTTGGGGGAGCCGAAGCTGGACTCGATGAGGACATTGCGGCCCTTGGGACCGAGAGTGGTGGCAACGGCCTTGGCGAGGGTCTCGACACCGGCGAGGAGAGCGGCACGGCCCTCAACACCGAACTTGAGCTCCTGTGTGGGAGCTGTCAGTATGCGCCAATTGTCATCGGATAGCCATGACGGCATGGCCGGGACCCGGATCGTACCTTGTGAGCAAAGCGGAGCTGCTGGGCAGGAAGACGAGTGGCCGCCTTGCCGACGGAAGCTCTGGTCAACGCGCGCTGCATTTTGGGGGTATTGTGTGAAGGAAGGAAACTACAAACAGAGAAAAAAGAAGGATGACGGGGGTATCACGGTTGACTTCAGGGGAAAAGAGAGCAAAGGAAAGCTAGGATCGCGGACTGCCGAAAGAACTGGGGAAGAAAAGTGCGGCCGTGGGCGTGTCGGCGTTCGAAAAAAATGCTGGACTTAAACATCTCCAAAGGCCCGAGCTCCCCGCTGCCGCTAGTCGCTTGTGGGTTAGCGGCTTGCTGCTTTCCCTCCATTTCCGCTGCTGTCGCTGTTTCTGGAACCATCTGCACCCCACCATTGGCTGCTGGGAGGGAGTCCCCAACAGTGCCCAGGTGAGCATCATTCCCCCTCATTCACTACCACTGGCACTCGCGGTGTTTATGTCGCGCAGCACCTATATCGAGGTCCTGACTTGACAAAATGGACACGCAACTTTGAGGCTCACACCCTTTTCTGGACTGTCAACTGCCTCGAGACGGTTTGGATCGAATTGATCAAAAATGGCCAGTTCATCTAGACATTCAGACATTGACGGCCGGTGAGTAAGCGGCACGATGGATCCTCTGACGTCCATGCATTTCCATGTCAACAAAGTCGCTCCTCTTCCCCGGGGAAGTACCTCGCTCTCGGCAGGCAGTCCCCAGAATTACCCGGCAACCGAACCCCCCTGGACCGTCTTGGTCGGTCTTCGCAAACCCGTCTCCTCCCACTTGAGCCTCAACACCGACCGGCCTTTCACGACTCGGCATCCCCGGCATCATCGGCGCCAGCAGTCACAGGTCGAAATATTCGGACACAACTCCTAGTTTGTGCATATGCTCTGGGATCTCGACAACTTCAAGTTCGTGACCCATTCCTACACATCCCTGTTCGGCCCATCCTACACGCCTGCTTTGCTTCTTGATCCCCATCAACCATGTTGGAGCAGACAACGGGATTGCAATATGGCATTTGATCTTGTTTTCTCCCTCATCATGTCTGCGTCTCCATATGTGTGTTGAGGTGCGGACTCTGGTTTTACAACTGGCATGAAACTGGTACCTGAGATCACTTCATTCCCTTCATTAGACTCTGAAAAAGTTGACTACTATGATGCTCCTTTCAGTATAACACGTCCCTAACATGAAATTTTGAGGAGCCAATCACAAACCTTGATTGCTCTTTTCCCATGTCTCAACCGGAAGACCACTCATCAAAGACAGTCTCTTTGAACTCCTCTTACCACGTCCTTACCCGCTTCGAGAATCACTCCCAATCGCTGCTTATCGTGAGCTCGCCTTCCAAGTATACTATTCTGCTATTAATCAAGGTGGCTTCATAAATCGCAGACTATGGTTAGACTTCACCAGTCTATCAAACTCCTTCCCAATAACTTCACCGTACACTCTCCCCGAATCCTGGTTTGTCTTCATATCTTATGTCCATCTATGCTCTACTTTACTGCTCTCTCCCTCATTTGCGAAACCTTCATCTCGATTCTTGAAGAGTGGCGTTGCCAGTACTCACCTCGATTGTCTAGTTCTATATCGAACGTCAAAATAGATGACTCCATTGCAGTTAGGTAGACACTTTCTTCCACCGCCTCAAACTCTCAAATTTTTCAC
Source organism: Neurospora tetrasperma FGSC 2508 (assembly GCF_000213175.1). Classification (NCBI taxonomy): domain Eukaryota; kingdom Fungi; phylum Ascomycota; class Sordariomycetes; order Sordariales; family Sordariaceae; genus Neurospora; species Neurospora tetrasperma. Next base: position 1,271,063 of record NW_009799102.1, read on the forward strand.
TTCTACTGCTTGTTTACTTTTTGTATTGAACCGTAACGCTATTCTTTCTCTGTTGTGTCGTGTTGGTTTTCCGGGTGTTTGGGTCATCGTTTAACTTCTCATCAACTACGAGATATGGGAACCATACGACAATGTGGATCCAGCGCCGGCATATCAAGTATACCCTATGCGCCTACACTCACGAAACATTCACGCATGTTTTTTTCGGCGAACGGAGCTGTTTGTAAGTGCTTCTCTTTGAGTTTGAGCTCTAAACTATGATGCCAGCTTCGGGTACCTGATTTCTTCTAGTCTCAAGTGCAGCATAAAAAGCTAACGTGAGCCCGTAGATGACAAACTTTCCACCACACTGCACTCTAGATGAACCGAATGTACGAACGCAACAGTCTCAGCAAGGTAATCACGATGACCTTCAACGCCTCTAAATGCTGAGCTTGAACCTCCATCTTTGCCCCCCATTCCTCCGTCTAAGACGCAAAGTCCTTCGACCACCGACGACATGTCCGTGAGAGTTATGTTGGCTTTGACCCCTCATACTTAACCGATTGTTATTATAACGCGCCCACCACTGGTAGAACCCCTTAACGCCATCCCCTGCCTTGATGGTTCTCTGGTAATTAGTTGTTTCCGTCCTTTTTCTCTCTCTCTTATTTTTCTTTTCTTTTTTTTCTTTCTTTTTTTCTCTCTCTTCTTTCTTCCTCTTGTTTTTTCCTGTGATGGATCGACAAAGATCGGCAAAGAGTCCGCAACCAAATCAAAAGAGAAACATAATGAGCTGGCTCTTCCCTTTGGTTCAAAAAGCTCAGTTTGTGTGAGTATTCTTTCTCTGCCATAATGACTGATGACAGACTAGAATAAACAAACCAAGCCACATCAACCGCAAGGAGAAAAAGACAGCAAAGAAAACTGAAGAAATAAGATAATTGAAATCCGCCACAGTAAATACCAGACTTTGTGGCGGTCTAGCGGCAACGATCATATCAAGCATGCTTCGCCCTCTTGGAAGGTGACTGCTCACGCTCATCATCATCATCGTCCGGCTCAGACTGAAAGTCAAACATGTGGCCGCCTTTGCTGGACGCGCGGTTCTGGCCCAAGAAAGGGTCCTGGAACTGACCCTGTTGGCTCAAGGCATGGGAGTACTGGCTTTCCTGACCATGACCGCCGTGGCTGCTGCTGTCCTGTGTGGACTGAGAATGATAATTCCCATTTCCCGAATGCAAGGCACTGGCGAAGTTGTAAAAGTCGGGCCGCATCAAGGGAGCCTTACCCAGCACGTCAGAAGCGCCGCTCAGACCCAGAGGAGAGCGAGGATCGCTGTAGACTGGCTCGTTGTAGTCATCGCCGGCGGCATCCGCGTCGCGCATGAGGTTGGTGATGGGAGGGAGGCGATATTCGTTGCTGGTATAGCCGTTGTGGTTCGTCGTGCGCGCTGGAGCGGGCTTGGGGGGAGAATCGAGGTCCTCGAACTATGGGGGAAACGAGTCAACAAACAGGCTAGATGGTAGTGTTGGAGGAGGACGAGTTGGGAAACTTACATCAGCATCTTCGCCCTCATCCTCAAACTGAGGAACATACGAAGGGACACTACCATTACCGTTACGGTTACCGTTACCGGCACCACCACCAGCACCGGCAGCTTGGCCATCATTCTCCGAGTCATAACGCAAATAATACTCATCGGCCTCAGCACCGTAATCCTCAGCTTCGCCCTCATCATCAGCAACATCAGCTTCGCCCTGTTGATACTCGACAGACTGATGAGGCGCGCCGTAACCCTCCATGTCATCATCATCTTCGTCAGCATAGGTAGAGCGAGCAGTGACCTGCTTCTTAGCCCTAGCCGACCGACGACTGGCCGACTTGGGAGCCTTCTTAGTACCCGGGCGGTACTCCTCATCAGAATCAAGATCAGCCGGGTCAGGCGAAGGCTCGCGTTTGATCTTGACGACACCCCGAGCGCTGCCACGGCTAGCTCTCATGCGCCCACCACCACCACTACCGCCAGAGCTGCCATCACCAATGGGACCAACACCCGCCAAGATACCACCACGGGCACCACGAGGGGTGCCAGTGCCGCTGCCACGAGGCGTACCAGCACTGCTGCCTCCTCCTCCTCCTCCACCACCACCACCTCTTCCAAAGTTCTCCACAGCATCCGGCAAGTTAAACTTCCTATCCTCCATTGGCTCATCAAACCGGACAGCCCTAGTCGTGAGCTGATCATCCGGGTTCTCCTGGTTGGCGCGGACGTAGCCGCGGACGTGCGGGTCGACGAAGACGCGGGAACCCGGTTTCTGGCAGATGGGCGGGACCAAGTGGCCCTCGGCAATCAGGTGGCTGCGCAGTCGGTTGAGGTGCTGGTGGATGGCGCTTCCCGTTGAGCCCGGGTGCAGGCGATGGGCGATGGAGTCCCAGGGGATGTCGACGCGGTAGCGGCTGCATTCGTATTGGATGTGAAGGAGGAGTTTCTCGGCCATGCGGGGGCCTGCGAAGAAGGAGAGAAGACAGAGGGGTTAGTAGTTGTGGCTTGGGATATATGGGGGTTGGTTACACACGGCGACATGGTTGGGCGATGTGGAGTGGGGGAGGTAGGGTATGGTACTCACGGCTCCAGGTAATCAAGTTTCTACCTTCGACGCGACCGTTCTTCTTGCGCTCTTCGTGACTCGGGGGAAGGTAGGTGAAGTTCCACTCCTTTGCTGGTGTGCCCTCGTCCTTCTTTGCGCCGCCGCCGCCAGCAGAAGGTCTAGAGGGGGTCGAGGGACCGGCGAAAGCGGCACTGGAGGCGGAGTTGACGCGGGCGTGATGGGACTTCACCGCGGGGGACTGGCCCAGCTTGGTGGGTGACTTTCTTGTGCCACCCATTTTGGTATTTGCCCTCGGAGGGGTCGTCTTTGCTTTGTTGTCTTGTTCGGCAAGCCTTGTGCCTCTGAAATATCAAAGGATGGGGCTCTTTCCTCTTTTTCACCAGAGTGTCGACCCTTTTTGTTGCTGCGGCTAGAAAGACCAGAGGTGAAAGGTCAGCGTTGGTCCGTCAACTGACTGTCAGGTCAAAACAACAGATGGCTTGAGGTGATCTTGATCTTTCGACAGTATGGGGAGATGTGCCCAGAATGAGGGAGAAGTCAAAGTCGTTTGTCGAACTTTCACGAGAAAAGGCGACTCGCGATAATGACGACGTGACTCGAAGCAAAAATATCGGCGTCAATACGACGAAATGAGGTGAAAGTTGGTGACGACACTCCATCACCTGGCAAGATCAAGACAGTTCTTTGCGCGAAGAGACACTCGTTGACTTACTCTAGCGCAAACGTGAATCGATGGTGATGCTATACCGCACTCGACGGGTTGTTGCCTCTGATTTCAGAGCAAGGTGAGAAAGGGGCACGAAAAGTGAGGTTAAGTTGAAGGATAAAGATATGCCTGAGGGGCAGATGAGAGAGTACGTGCGGTGAGTGGGTCACTTGACGCTCAAGGATCGCTCAATAACTTTTGTTGGACAGTTTCCAAATCCACCGTTTGATATTTCTCCAGGAGGTCATTGAGCTGCTATTGGGCCGCGGGGTGTAAGTAACGGACGGGTCAAGGTCGTCGAAAGGCGGAAGGGGAAACCTTAGAATAGGGTTTCTGGGGCAACGGACGGAAGACCAGACCACTTCCTCTTATTCTCCATGCGACGTTTGAACAATAAGATGCCAAAGGTATGTTGATTCGATACTAGTCATTCACTTGTCCGTTGACTCGCAGTCAGATTGAAGATGTGATTTCTGGGCATTGGTCGGAAGAGCGCTTGGTATTGAAACGAAGCATTCACTTGCTCTCTACTCACTCCACAATGTTACAGGCGTCAGGTGACGGTATCAGGTGTATTGCATTTTTCTTGGAGGAGTCTACGACATGAGCTGGTACATGGCTGGCCTATCACGAACACAGATGTTATGTTCCAATGATCGATACTATTCAGCGGACACAGAATACTTGATGTATCGAACCCTGAGGCATTGTACAAACAATTTCGGAAGACGAGCCTCGAGGAACGAATTCCAGATGTACTTGTATTCAGAGGCACGCAGGACGTGAGAGAGACCGGGGTGACCGTTTGTCTTGGTAGGAGGCATCAAATTGTGAGTATTGTACTCAGAAATGTATATGGTTCTGGCATTGACCTATTGTATAAGAAGTTGTATCAGAGGGAAGTTAGAGTTGGCGTAAGCAACTCGCAAATATCGTGTGATTTGTAACCCGGGAATTTGTTTTTGTCGAAGAGGAAAGCGTATTGAAAACTTTAGTATCTCAAACATAGTAACTCCGAGTTCCGGAGGATCAAATGAACTCAAGATCTGAATCTCACTTGTCCTGATATTCTATGCTTGACATGTCTTCCTCTTCTGCTTCCAGTTCTTGCTGCAGTTCCCGAGCCCGATCCTGTGGAATTCCCATGAGATCTGCCCAATCTAGGTAGAAGATCTCATCGGACGAGATTCTAGACCTCGCTTCCCAGGTTGAGATAGCCATACAATATACCTCCGTCGTTGATAGCTCATAGTTGGGCACTATCTCGTCTCCATCACTCGAGATCCCCAATAATGCGAAGACATAATCCCTGGGATCTGTCGCCTCGAAATGGTGTTCGCACACCGTCTCCAGCCAGTTATTAAGCGTTGGCCCGTATGACTGTGAGCGCCAGTTGCGAAGCATGATCATATAGTCCACCGGAGCTCCGTAGAGTAAATCCAGCGCTGGCCAGTTCGCATGCGCCCCAGTGCGCAACCTGTCTCGAAGCTGTGTTATTGACCACAATCTGGCAATCTTTGGCCCCCGCTCAGCACATTCTTTCGAAACAAATGCCCGATTGCACAAAATCACATAGTCCCTTGCCAGCACAAATTCCTGCAAAATCCATACTCTCCTCCAGTATGTCGCGTCGCAGTATAGGTCCGTGAGCCCCTGACGTTCCTTCGAGCTATGATGATGTCCTTTGAGATACTGACGTAGATCCCACTTCTCCATCTTCAGTAATTCCATAGCCTCATCAGTGCATGCTGTCCCCATGCCCAACCAAACAATCACCATCTCTGCGGCCTTGTAGACAGTTTTCATTAATTGGACCTGGTGGCCCTTTTCCCGATTATCGAGCTGGTTGATGCAGAGGGCGTCCACCCAAAGATAGAGAGGTGATGTACCATAGAGTTTTTCATGGTTGTGGAGGATGCTGTGAAGAGCATCATGAAGATTTCGGCGGATATGGATGGAGTGGTTGTCGAGAAGCATCGTTGGAGTGTCTGAGGGGTTTGAAGGGGGAAGACCCCATTCGTAAGAAAGGGCTTTGTACGGTGGGCAGGGGCTTTCTCCGACTGCAGATAAGTTGACTTCACGGAGGGTAGCTGAGATGACTGGGATGTTTTGCGTGGAAGAGGCTACTGGGGGCTCAAGGCGGAGGAGGCGGATATGTTCCTTGGACTGGAGAGGCTCGTAAGGATATTTTCCGGTGAAGTCCTCGGACACTTTGCGATCAGTTGATGACGACGGCGTATTTCCTGGAGAGGAGAGATACTGGTCCATGTGGGACTCGGAGTCTGATAAGATCTTGGAGGACATTGCGAACGAGTGTTTGCTCGAGGCTATGGTTGACGCTTGCCTAAGGTAGGTGGTATTTCATTTTAGGTGGCGAAGGTAGGTATTCAATATTGATGTGCGACTAGAGAAACAAATGAATGTCAATGAATAAAGAGAAAAAAAGAGGAAGTCTGAAGGGTTGGGAAATCTCGAGACACTGGATGTAAACCCAAAGGTCGTCAGCCTAGCCGGTGACACAGCCTCAGCTGCCACCAACTCACCTACCTTTACCAAGTTGTGACCAATCATGCAACGAAGAACAACTCATCAACTTCGACCAATTGTGGCTCACGTCTCCCTTCAGACCACACTACACCTATTATAGCGTCCTCAGAGGTGGAAAGCTAGGGAAGCTGTAAGAGGCACTAATTTGGTGGCAGAAGGGCTGGACACGTGAAGAAATTGAACTGTTAGCATTGCAAATTCAAATCCACCTTCCTTTTACATCTTTTATTTGAGGTCGGAAATTCAAAGCGTGTTGGCCACATACACCGAGGGAGGCATTTCACGCAACGCGCAATGAAGAAAGCCGGAGAAAAAGGCAATATTTTCGGTATTTACCCAGCTTAACAACGACAATGTCGGGCACGAAACGCTCAAAACGAACATTGCTGAGGTTGAAAGCGGTCGGTGCAACCTGAACCCCCTTACATCTGTCCTCAGCATTATTGATTATGTATATTAGGGTGCGCAAAAGAACAAGGAGGTGCGCCGATTACCTATAACGATTGTCGACGTCCCTAAGGTGTACCCATATCAACCACTTCTGTCCGAAAATCACATCCGCCTCCTTCTCCTTGAGCCACTCGCTCCATCCTCCACCCAAAAGTCTCAACCCATCTGTGCCACCCTACACCAAGTTGAGCTCGATTCAAAAAGTTTGAGTACTCGACCATACAAAGCCCTGTCATACGAGTGGGTAGTTCGCAACGAGCAAAGTGGGCATGAATGGCGGGTCCACGAAGAACAAAATGAGGTTAACCCGACCATCCTCCTAGATGGCCATATCGTTCACATCGGCGAGAACCTTTACAACGCACTCGGAAGTATAAGACGCTTGAAGGGCGCGATAGGTGGATCGGATCTTTGGTTATGGGTAGATGCGCTATGTATCAACCAGGGCGACGTACAGGAAAGGGGCCATCAGGTGCGGTTGATGAAACGCATTTACGAAACCGCAGAAATGGTGCTTGTGTGGTTAGGAATGGGGAACGACCTGACCCATTTGGCGACAAAAGTATTGAACCTGGAGGCGGATGAGTTGCAAGACCGTGTCGCCATGGAAAGGCTGGAGCGCGATGAGCTGCATGGGATCCAACAGATCTGCGAGATGGGGTACTGGCGCCGAGTATGGATTCTGCAGGAGGTTGTGCTGGCGAGGAATTACATGGTCATCTGCAACCAAGACTTCGTGACGATGGACAAATTTCAAAGAGCACTGGCCCTGCTGTGCAAGCACACCTGGAAGACGAAGTTGAGAGAGTTTGTTCTTTGGCTGCCGGAGAGTCCGGCGCAAGAGATCATGGCTTTGAGGAGTTCGAGAGGGACCTCATCATCACTCATTCAGTGGGTGAGAATATGTGTGCGATGCCGATTCGGGGCAACGGAGCCAAGAGATCATGTATACGCACTCTTGGGAATCTCGGACGACTGTGAAGGAAAGATCGAGCCGGACTATTCGCGATCGGTGAGGAAGGTCTATTCTTCGGCCATTGCAGTGATTGGGAACAAGGCTGAAGGGTATAATGAAAGTTTATGTGGAAGCTTTGCAGAGTTGATGGGGTTGCACTGGGACGTCGGTCGCGCAGTGTGGGAAGAAATTTGCGGAAGGAAAGCTGAGGAAGAAGTAAACGGGGAAGTTGATTTTGTCATGGCAACTTCTCTACACGCCTTGCGACAGAGACTGCCATCAGACCCTGTAGCTCTCGGGAAGAAGGTCGATGCATTTTCAGAGCGTATGCGTTTCAGGTTGTGGCTCCTTACTGGACATCGAGAAATGCCTCTATATCCACAGCCCGGGGGTGAGCTTCCGTTCTCCAAGGGCACAACTACAACTAGTTTAGTTGTGTTGATGGCTGAGCCACACTTTGTCTGGTGTTTACCAACGTGGGCCGTGCTGATGGATCTGCACTAGCCCACATCAATAGCCACGGATGAGCTACCGACGACCCCTATACTTCCTTCCAACTGCCCCAACCCACTGTTGTGACCATCCAACTCCATGTCATTCGTTCGTCTCATCCCGACCATGAGGTTCATGCCAACGCTGCACGATGTTGAGGCCAGTTTCAGGGTACTAGTCAGGTCCACAAAATTGACCCCCTGACTGGTGGAAAACCAAGTGAACCTTGATCAAGTGGAAAGGAGGAATCGAGAAAAAAGCGACCATGCAGAGAGTCAGGCAACGAGGCCGGAGTCCATAGGTCGCCTGAAGGAGCAAGGTAGGTGTTTTGAGGAGGTTTGAGACACGGCCGCTTTCCCTTGCAAACGCAGACGAACACAGAAACAAAATACTGTCAAATATATGGTATCGAACTCCGTCTAGACCGAGCGAGACTCCGCTGCCTCAAAGTCTCATCAATAAAGCGTGACAATTTTCCCACCAAGAAACGCCGCCCAATGCAAAAGAAAATAGTAAGCGATAGCGTGAAGAGCGAGACACCGCACAAACCATGGCACACGAAAGCCAAGAACACCGCAACAATTACTCCAGCTTGGCCAGGATAGCCTTTTCTCTCTCCGCCTTGCGCTTCTCGAACTGCTTGACCGAGTGTTTCCTCTCGTTCTCCTCCCTTCTCTTGATGGCCGCAAGCTCCTCGCGTTTGATCTCGGCGGCCTTCTTGACCACCTTGGGCAGGTGCCTGTGACGAGAGATGCGTTTGATCTCGGGCATGTGAGAATACCTCTCGACCAAGGTCTTGTTGTACTCGAGCGCCTGTCTCTGCTTGGTCGCCTTGACGCCGCTGCGTTCCGAGGCATTGGCACGCCACAAGCGGATGTTACCCTGTATATCACGTTAGTTGTGCTGATCGAATAGTTGGAGAAAAGAAAGGTGACAACGTACATCGTCACTACCGCTGAGAAGGTACTTGGAGTCCATGGTCCAGGTAGTCCGGAACACCCTCTGCATACGCTTGGTGTGGTAGACATCGCGAGACATGCCCTGGTCACGGCGCCATACCCTGATTGTGCGGTCATACGAACCAGTCACGAGCTCCTCGCCGGTAGGAGAGAATTCAACGTCCATCACTGCCGCAACGTGGCCCTTTTGGATATTCTGCGCCTTAGTGAAGTTCCTGGCGTCGAAGAGGTAGACGTTGTGATCTTCTGAGGCAACAGCCATGTTCATCGCCTCCATGGGGTTGAAGACAATGCGGTTGGCGGCGAACTTGAGAACAGTCTTGATGACGGGCATGTTGGTGCGCAAATCGAACAGAATAACGGAGCGATCTGTGCCGACGGAACCCACGATCGAGGTCTCCACCTGGTTGAAGCAAACATCGGTGATGGTGTCGCTGTGGTTCGGCCACTGTATCGTCTGAGGAGCCGTGCTGTGCTCCAGATCCCAAACACGAATACAGCCGGCACCCGAAGAAGCGACGAAGGAGTTGGTGGTGCGGTGGAACGAGAGAGCCGTGTATGGACCACCTTCTTGCCATGTCGCAAGTGGCGTTGGAGAGTCGGTCTTGGTGTAAGGGTCCCAAAGCTTAATGCCGTCAGTGGCACATGTGAGGAGCTTCTTGTCGTTGGTAAAGGTCATTCCCTTGACGATGTTGTTGTGGGCGGCGGCCTTCCATGCTTCGTCCCGTGTTGTGAGATCCCAGACCTTGACGATACCGTCACCGGAACCGGAAGCGATTGTGTGTAGCGAGTTCTTATCCTTGGCCATGCTGTAGATACCCTGAACGTGGCCATTTCCTAGCTGGCCGAGGAAGGGCTTGGCGAAGACTCTCTCCAACTTGACGGCATTGAGGGCTCTCTTGTACTCGCGCGCGCGCTCGAAGGGATGGAGTTCGGGCGCAAGGTTACGGGGTGCGCGGGTGACGTCGTTACCGGGGGCCTGTTGAGCCGAGATGTTTCGGCTGAGGGCTTTGATCTGTTGTAGAAGTGTCAGTGGTGAGCCTGGGACCGGGTTTGCGAATCTTGATAGGCATCGCGTATGGTAGGCCCAAGTACCTTCATGGTGACGGTGATTCTCTGTTGATGATGTTGAAGGGGTCGTGGATGAGAAGGCTACCAAGGCCGACGAGTATCGAGCGTAAATGAGTCGTATGAAATTGAGTAGGGTTGAAGTCTGCCAGTCGGTTCACCTTGTCGCACAGTCCAGGTGCTGTGATATGGTTATTGACCTTGGAATTAATGAATAATGAATGGATCAACGGATGGATGCCGGGAGCGTCTGTCGCCAATTGGGGAGCACAGTCGGACACGGGCAGTTTGACAGCTTCCGTCCCTTTCCTCTGGAGAAATTTTGGCGGGGTCTGGCGGCAAGAATCTTGACCGCCTTCTTGGCAAACTGCTAAACGCTTAGGCTTGGAGTGTTAGAGCTTCGCTGCCAAAAGGATGGACAGGGCCTGAGCTACCGAGAGCTGGGCTTGCCTGCCGTGAGATGACAGGGATCTCTAGGTGGATGTCTCCAGCTAATTACGTCGCGCCTGGCTACCTAGCGGTAGTACGTAGTGTACAGCGGTCTCGTTAGTGGACATGCCGCCTGCACTTGACTTGGGTAACAGCTGTGCTCCAGCAGAGGACGGGTGGTGAGGTTCGTCACGACACCAACGGAGAACAACCTGAGCTCCAACTTCAACACCCAAACAACCACAACTTTCAAGCCGACACTCTGCGACCACCGATACGCCGCATATCCCCCCGCGACCTCGAGTAATCACCATCGTATTCGATTGCCAAACTCTCGATCTATACTACCACCGCTTACCACTTGGCGACCGGGACAACCAGCACACGACACCATGGCCCAGGGCGAAGCATCAGAGAGAGTGCGCGAGGCGCAGAAGGTGGTCTCGACCGATCCTCGCCAGGCCGAGCAGATTTACAAGGATATCATCTCCAAGCCGCCATCAGTCACCTCTGACGCGGCCATCCGGGAATATGAGACGGCTTTGATTCACTTGGGAGAGCTCTATCGCGACGAGAAGTAAGAGTGGCGGGTGTATGTCGTGGTCATCAAGGAGGGGTACGGTCACTAACCTCCCATCACCGTGTACAGGAACACACAAGGCCTTGTAGACCTCGTAACCCAGAGCCGCACAGTTCTCTCCTCGTTCGCAAAGGCAAAGACGGCAAAGCTTGGTACGACCCCGCCATCAGCTTGTTGACGCGCTATACACGCTTATGAGGATACTGACACTTGTTGATGCATACAGTCCGCCAGCTCCTCGACCTCTTCGAAGCCATCCCCGACTCTCTCGACATCCAGATTTCCGTCACCAAGTCGTGTATAGAATGGGCCACATCAGAGCGCCGCTCCTTCCTCCGCCAGAACCTCGAAACCCGTCTTGTCGCCTTGTACATGGCCAAGCAGTCCTACTACGATGCCCTGACGCTCATCAACGGTCTCCTCCGTGAGCTCAAGCGCATGGACGACAAGCTCGTCCTCGTCGAAGTCCAGCTGCTCGAGTCGCGGGTATACCACGCCCTCGGCAACATTGCCAAGGCCCGCGCCGCCCTCACCAGCGCGCGCACGAGCGCCGCCTCCGTCTACACCCCTCCTCTGCTCCAGGCCAACCTGGACATGCAGTCGGGCATGCTGCATGCCGAGGACAAGGACTTCAACACGGCCTTCAGCTACTTCATCGAGGCGCTGGACGGCTACCACACGCAGGAGGAGCCACAGCGGGCCCAGGCCGCGCTGCAGTACATGCTGCTCTGCAAGATCATGCTCAACCTCGCCGATGACGTCAACCAGCTCATGACCTCCAAGCAGGCCGTCAAGTACGCCGGCAAGTCGCTCGAGGCCATGAAGGCCATCGCCCGCGCCCACAGCAACCGATCTCTCGAGGAGTACGAGCGCGCCCTGGCGGCTTACCGGTATGAGCTGGGCAGTGACACCTTCATCCGCAACCACCTGCGACGCCTGTACGATGCCATGCTGGAGCAGAACTTGATCAAGGTCATTGAACCCTTCAGCCGCGTGGAAATTGACCACATCGCCAAGATGGTCGGCTTGGACACCCAGCAGGTGGAAAGGAAGCTGTCGCAGATGATCCTGGACAAGGTGATCATTGGAGTGCTAGACCAGGGCGCCGGCTGCCTCATCATTTACGATGAGACGCACCGGGATGAGGCGTACGATGCGGCGCTGAAGACCATTGAGAAGCTTAGCAATGTGGTTGATGTACTTTATACCAACCAGGCCTCGCAGCTTGAGTAAAAAGCGAGGTTCAAGGCAGAAGCAGGGTTTAAATGGATGGATGGATGGATGGTTTAAGGGTTTACAGCATGGGGTTCGTCTGTAACATTACGCTTAGATATGGTATTAGTCGGGCGTACTGAACTAAACACGATAAACCGCATGATCATAAGTCTAAGTTTTGAGCAATGGTGGCGGTCTGGTCTTTCAAAGTGTTGCAGATATGTGATATTGTATGTCCAAATTTCAGAAACTAGAAACAACCAATGTTTGTACAAAGAACCATTTAACAACATGGTATCTCCTACTCATGCATCCATCCAGTTATACTTTGGGTATCCAGTTCCTTCTTTCACTGTTCTTCCCTTCTTCCCTTCCCATCCATCCATCCATCCATCCATCCATCCATCCATCCATCCATCCATCCATCCATCCATCCATCCATCCATCCATC